>NC_143411.1:8371250-8551875 GCF_059467195.1 Physcomitrium patens
TTTGAACTCATCCCTAAAAAGAAGGATAATATCATGGATATACATAGATATTCTAGTAAATACCTATAAAATTAGGTAGTAGTATGTAAAAATACATAATAGTAGGTTAATTTTATAATACCTTGTAGGGAAGCTTCTTAGAAGCTTTATAGATGTTGCTTTGACTTTACATATATTTGTAGTTGATTGATAGATTAGAAATTTGCTCAATAAGTTAACCACATGTTGGTAGCTTATGGATCAAGTTAACTATGTGGTGCAATTATAGAAAACTTGACTTGCAAGTTAAGATACGTGTCTTGCAAAGTCATTACATTTTAGAGGTCTTATATGATATCACCATATAGCTCCTAATTAAGAGTATATATAGAAGCAAGAGTAAAACCTTCTTCACTCTTGTCAATGCCTTTTTAGTCCTTGGTCTTGTTTCAAGACTTTCTAGTCTTCTTGTTTTTGGCAATAGCCATTCTAATTCAATATGATATCATCTTTGAATGACTTTCTAGTTCCTTTTAGCGACACAAGAGTGTATTAAGGATTTTTTTTTTCTTTGAAATTCATATCCTTGAAAGAAGCATAATCTATGCATAAAAAAGCTATTTCACAATTTCTTATGTCATAAAGAATAAATATCTTGTAATATCTTGAATAGATATAGTGAAAAAAGGTGGATAATTGTAAGTAGAATTTTGAATAAGATCAAATTCAACAAACTCTTTGATATATAAATCAAGCAAGCTAATACAAAGGGGTATACTTTGGTATTTTTATTTGATTATTGTTTTATTTACATGTTCGAAATCATAATGTACTTCAATCAAATTCAAGCATCAATAATCAAATTCTTTTTATAATAACATAGTCTTAAAAAAATATAAATAATTGGACACTTTGAAAAAAGTTGACTGATATAGTATACTTGCATTTGGATAGTGGAAGCATTAGAAGTGAGGATTTAATTTGTATGCATAAGTAAAAAATAATAAGAATATTTTTTGAACAATTATAGAAAGCTAGATCTAATAGGAGAATAAGAATTTGATGAAGAAAGAGAAGTTAGAAGCCACAATACTTAGCATTAAGAGGGTTGCACACAAACAAAAGTATGAAGTAAAATAACTTTCACTTCCAACAATCTTTACTTATAGTTGAAGTTTACATCTATTATAGATGAACTTTATCTACAATGTTTTTAATCTTTTTTTGCTACATCCAACTAAATCCTAGATTCTTCTTAATCTAGCCACCATCTAGAATTTTAGCTACTACTATAGTAACTTGTTTCTAATGCTTTGTTATCTTTTGACTATTAACAACTTAATATGGTTTAACTCTATGTGGTAGCAATTATGCAAGATCTTTTTAATCTTCAACAATCCCACTTTGCTAATTTTTAAAAAGCTTTCAAGCTTAATATCTTTATCAACTTATAGTGTCTATTCTTTACTAATTCTTTTCTAAGCTCATTAGTAAGCATGTCTTTTGTAGTACAATACTTCATACTTAATATATCATCTTTAATTTTTTTTATATGACATGATGTTGAATACCAATGTCTTTGGTTCTTGAATTGTGCTTCAGATTTTTGGCAAATGGAAGACATCCTGATTATGACATATTATTGGAGTTGCTTTCAATTGTACTATTTCAATATCTTTTAAGAATTTTCTTATTCAACATCTTTTTATTGCATAACAACTTATTATCATATATTCATCATCAATGGTTAATCTTGCAATAGTAGGTTGTTTCTTGCAATTCTATGAAATAGCTCCCACTCCAATAAAGAACACATAGATCTTTGTAGATCTTCTATTATTTGCATCTCAAGCCCAATCAACATCACAATAACTTTGCAAATCAATATTCTTACCACCAATGCACAATTTGAAGTCTTTTCTATCTTTTAAATACTTCAATATCATCTTTATCATTGATGTATTATATGAAGTCTTGCTCAAGAATGCACCGAGTACTTGACTATGGAAAGTAGAATGAAAATTGCAACAACAAAATCTTAATTCTAATAGAATATTAAATAAGCTCTGATTAAATCTTAATAATGCTAAAAAATCTTTAATCATATTCAAAAAAAATCTTAAAGAAATTATAAAAGAAATAATAAGAAATCTTAAAGGAATTCAAAATAAATCCATGATAAATGTTAAAAGAATCTCTGAGAAATCTTTAAAAAATTATAGAATAATTATAAATATATCTTAAATAAATTTTAATTAAGTCCTAATTTAATCTTAGTTGAAATCCTGATGGACTTAAATCAAATCCTAAGCCAAATTCTAAATCCTAAATTCCAAGAAAATTCTAAATTTTAAATCCTATACAAATGCTAAATCCTAAACTTTAAATAAATCCTAAATTAAACCTTAAATCCTAATTCAATCTTAAATCCTAATCAAATCTGAATCAAATCCTAAGCAAATCCTAAATCCTAAGCAAATTCTAATTCAAATCCTAAACCCTAATTCAATTCTAAATTCGAATAAAACTTTAACCAAATCCTAAATCCTAATGCAACCTTAATCCTAAACCAAATCCTAAGCAAAATCTAATCAACTCAATTTAAGACTAGTACAATTTAGAACCTCAATATCTATTCATTAAAATATTGATCTTGCTTATTATCTTACATACTTTTCAAAAATTAAGTTAGCAACAAACATACAAAATTTGAAGGTAATTGCACTTACCAAATGAAAGAAAAATCCTAAAATCTGCTCAAGTATTGGCTGGCCTCCTACTTCAATCTGAATGTTGAACTTCTAGTATTAATATCTTCTTTTTAAACCATTTAATTGTTCTCAAATTTCATATATATATAGTAAATCAAGTCTATTATCTTTATACATAAATTTCATTCCAATCCAATTAATACATTGCTTAAGATCTTAGAAATACTAACTACTTGTTAAAGTCCAATTTTTGAGACCTCCACCTACTTGAAATTAAAAAACATTCAATTTAAGTATTTAATCAAGCTTAAACTTATAGCATACACATCAAAGAACTATTTACAAAAGTTCTAAAACTTTGAATAATAGATCGGCTACTAAATTCACAAAATTTTCTAAAATATAATATCTTTATTATTTTATAAATTCTAGAATCATCCAAAACAATTGTGAGCTTGCTGCTAGGAACATAGTCCTAAGAACCTTCTAAAGACAAGTTTCTAGAACCTTTTAGAGACAAGCTTTTAGAACCTTCTAGAGACAAGCTTCTAGAACCTTCTAGAAGCAAGTCTCTGGAATCTTCAAGAAGCTTCTGAGTTGATAGAAGATGTTAGGGACATAGTCTTTAGAACCTTCTAGAGATAAGTTTCTAGAACCTTCTAGAAGCAAGTCTCTGGAACCTTCTAGAAGCTTCTTAGTTGGTAGAAGATGTTAGGGACATAGTCCTTAGAACCTTCTAGAGATAAGTTTCTAGAACCTTCTAGAAGCAAGTCTCTCGAACCTTCTAGAAGCTTCCTAGTTAATAGAAGTTGCTTGAGAAGCTTCCTAAATAGGAGTATATATTGGAATCGAGGCTGAAGAGTTCTTCAGTCTGGACAACACATCTCTTGGAGCTCTAGCTCACCTCTCTGGTGTTATTCTTGTATTCATCTGATTAATCTAGTTCTTACCAGTTCTTCTTGAACTTCTTGTTAGATCTCAAGTCTGTATTTCTGTGTCCGTGACAGTTTGTCGAGACTTCACTCAACTCAGATATCAGAGCTAGTTCTTCTTTGTTAGAGTATAGATTATCCCACAGCTTGGAAGTGTACTAGCATTTTAGAGGTTGCAGATTACCCTCCTCTAAACTGATATTTCTTTTGTTACAATATTGGAGTCTTATTCTTCTTGGAGAGAGTGGGTTATCCCGTTTCTTGAAGCTCTTAAGGCATTTTAGAGGTTGTGGAGTACCCTCCTCTAAACCAATATTGTCTTCTTGTAGAGTCATTTCTGTCCTTCTCTTAGAATGGCCGGGGGTCAAGACATTAGTATGACGGAAAGTTCAGAGTCCAAGTTAGATGCTATCATGAATGCCCTCGCTACGTTATCGCAAAGAACTGCAGAGATTGAAGGAGTCGTGGCAAGGCTTCATAATGATGGAACATCTGGGATGGCATAATCTAGGTTGCACCAGCCTCAAACTTCTGCACTTGGAGAAGCAACTTTGCCTCAAGTTCGACAAGCACCGCTGGTTCTACAACATAAAGAGCCCCGAATTAGCCTTCCGGATAAGTTCGATGGTACGCGTTCCAAGTTTCGAGGATTCGTCAACCAAATCAGGTTGATAACAGTTTTATAACCCGAACGCTATCCAACGGAGGAGTCACGTGTTGGGCTTGTTGGAACCTTACTTACAAGACAAGCTCTATCATAGTTTGCTCCTTTGTTTGAGAAACGATCGTCCATACTAAACAACTTTGAAACCTTTTTGGAGGCATTTGCGGAAACATTTGGTGAACATGACAAGGTTCGATGGGCTACAACAAAGATCCGGTCACTACGACAAGGGATGCGTTCTACATCAATCTATGCATCGGACTTCAGGCAATTAGCATGCGACATCAATTGGGACGAAGAAGCGTTGATGAGTCAATTCTATTGGGATTTAAGGGACGATGTGAAGGATTTGTTGTTAACTCTTCCTGATCCGCAAACGCTCAACGAAGCTATTAGCCAAGCTGTGAAGTGCAATAACCGCCTATTCCAATGTCGCCAAGACCAACGTTCAAGACAACATACGGTTCGCCACATCCCAACTATGTCGGCAAGTTACGTGAATTCACATTCACAGGTAGAAGACATGCAAATTGATGCGGTACGTGTCAAATCTCTTACTCTAGAAGAAAAAAAACGGCGTATGAAAGAAGGTCTATGATTGTATTGCGGTGAAGAAGGCCACAAAGTTGGAAACTGCCCCAAGAAACAAAATCAACGTATTATCAAGACTAGGGGCATATTTATTCAAGAAAACGAGGATGCCCAGTCACAATAGGAATCGTGCGGCTGGACAGTGAAATATTGCAACAACAATCAGGTTCCTTTCTTTTCGCTCAACCTGCCCTTTGTTTTACAATCCCTTTGCTTATTGGCCCTCAGAAAATGAGAACCTTAGCATTATTAGATTCAGGAGCATCTGCTTGTTTCTTAGACGAAGAATTTGCGAAGCATCATAAGATCCCTTTAGTACAAAAATCCAAACCTGTTCACATTGAGGTCATAGATGGACGACCTTTATTATCTGGTAGTGTCACCTATGAATCAGAACCTATAGAAGTGACGTTTAAGGGCCATAGTAGTCATATTATTTTTAATATTATTAGAACCCCATCAAATCTTGTTATTCTTGATCTTTCCTGGTTGGAAAAGCATAACCCATCCATAGATTGGAAGTTGCGGAAGATGACCTTTCCCACAAAACCACCCAAGAGCAAGCCTAGTAGAAAACCCCGAATAGAAAAATCCTTATTTATTGGAGCAAGAGCGTTTATAAGATCGTCCAAAGAAGGCACACCGTTTGTCATTTATGCGACTCCAACTACCGGGGAGAGGATCTCGACAGCAAGTATACCGCAGCAATATAAGGATTTTAAAGACGTGTTTCAAAAGAAAAATGCCGACATGCTACCGGAACACAGACCATATGATTGCGCCATAGACTTACAGGAAGGGGCACAACCGCCTTTTGGCCCAATCTACAATCTATCTAGATGGAGTTGGCGGAATTGCGGAAGTACATCGACAAAAATCTAGCCAAGAACTTCAGTCGTCATTCAAAATCGTCAGCTGGAGCACCCATCTTATTTGTAAAGAAGAAAGATGGCTCATTGCGGATGTGCGTGGACTATCGAGGCCTCAACAAGGTAACAAAGAAGAATCGTTATCCGTTACCCTTGATTTCTGGTCTCTTAGAACAACTTGGACGTGCAAGGATCTTTACAAAAATTGATCTAAGGGGAGCTTACAACCTCGTACGAATCAAGGAAGGAGATGAGTGGAAGACAGCGTTCCGTACAAGGTATGGCCATTTTGAGTATAATGTCATGCCCTTTGGTCTTACCAATGCTCCAGCGGTCTTTCAACATATGATGAATGACATTTTCCGAGAGCACCTTGATGATTTTTTTGTCATCTATTTGGATGATATTTTGATATTCTCCAAAAATGAGGAAGAGCATGAAAAACACGTTCGTTTAGTCTTGGAGAAACTACGCGAACGAGGACTATATGCCAAATTGGAGAAGTGTTTATTTCACTAAATAGAAATGGAGTTTTTGAGGTTTGTTGCGACTACGGAAGGCTTGAAGATGGACCCCAAGAAGGTGGAAGCAATCGTGTCTTGGGAGGTTCCAAAGACGGTTAGAGACGTACAATGCTTTCTTGGTTTTGCTAACTTCTATTGGATCTTTATCAAGAATTACTCTCAAGTTGCTGCTCCTCTCACTCGGTTGACATGCAAGGATAAGTTGGAATGGGAACCTCTAGCAGAGAAGGCATTTCAAGACTTGAAGACCGCATTTACTACGGCTCCAATCTTGGTACATCCAGACTTTACAAAGGCCTTTTATTTAGAAACTGATGCTTCGAATTTTGCTTTAGGAGCTGTACTTTCACAAATGGGAGAAGACAAAAAGTTCCATCCGATTGCATTCTATTCTCGAAAGTTCTCTGCTGTTGAAATCAATTATGAGATCCACGATAAGGAACTTCTTGCTATAGTGAATTCTTTCCAAGAATGGCATCAATTTCTTGAAGGAGCTGCACATCCAGTGACCGTATACACAGATCACAAGAATTTGGAGTATTTCATGTCGGCTTGAGTTCTAAATCAACGTCAAGCTCGGTGGAGTATGTTGCTATCTAAGTTTGATTTTGTTATCACTTATCGACCTGGAAAGCAACAAGGACTATCTGATGCCTTATCGAGGAGATCATATCTTGTACCAAAGGCTGGAGAAGCAGCGTTTGATCAACAATGTACGACATTGTTGAAGCCAGAGCAATTTCAGCTTTGTGCTACTATTGTGCCAATTGATGCTGACTTCTTGAATGATGTACGTGCCGTGACCATTGAAGATTCAGTAGCCATTGATATTAAGTAGCGTGCCAATGACGACAAGTTCAAGGTGGAGGGAGATCTTTTATACTTTGAGGAGCGGTTATATATTCCAAAAGGACGAGCACGACTCCGAGTTCTTCAAACTCGCCACGATTTTCCAACTGCAGGACATTTTGGATTCAACAAGACCTTGGAGCTTATTTCTCGAGATTTTTGGTGGCTCCAAATGTGGAAGGATGTGAAAGATTTTGTCCTCTCATGTGACATCTGTTCAAGATCCAAGAATCCTCGGCATCGCCCTTATGGACTCCTACAGCCATTGTCGATTCCATGTCGACCATGGTCTTCAATTTCCATGGACTTCATCACGGACCTGCCATCATCGAACTCATTTGACAGCATCTTTGTCATGGTAGATCGGCTTACAAAAATGGCGCACTTTGTCCCTTGCAAGAAGACATCGTCCAGTGAAGTCACAGCAAGGCTCTTTCTCGATAATGTGTATCGTTATTATGGACTACCAGATGATATCATATCAGATCGAGGAACCCAGTTCGTATCAAAGTTTTGGAGATCTCTCTTTGAGATACTGAAGGTGGATATCAAGCTTTCTTCGGCTTTTCATCCTCAAACTGACGGTCAAATGGAACGTGTGAACCAAGTCTTAGAACAATACTTACGATGCAGCATCAACTATCAGCAAGACGATTGGACCACATATCTGTCGCTAGCTGAGTTTGCATATAACAACACCCTCCATGCATCGACTCAATACACACCATTCTTTTCCAACTATGGGTATCATCCGAAGCTTGATTTATTGAGTCCATCAACAAATAACAATCCAGCAGTTGAAGGATTTGCGAAACAACTATCAGAGCTTCAAAATACGTTGAAGCTTCAATTACAATCTACTCAAGAATCCTACAAGGTGTCTGCAGATAGATTTCGGAATCAAGCACCTACTTTCAAAATTGGAGATAAAGCATGGCTTCTTCGACGGTATATTAAGATCAAGCGACCATGTGATAAATTGGACTATCGAAGATTGGGACCATTTATCATCCAGAAGCAAATCAATCTACTGGCGTACCGTCTGGAATTACCGGCTTCTATGAAGGTACATCCAGTCTTTCATGTTTCTCTGTTGGAGCCTTATCGAGAGTCGTCTTTTCCTGGAAGAGTGCAATGTCCGCCACCTAGTATTGAGATCGAGAACCACGAGGAATACGAGGTTGAAAAGATACTGAATTCACGACGAAGGTGGGACAAGTTGGAGTATCTTGTTCATTGGTGTGGCTATGACATTAATGAGCGAACGTGGGAGCCAGCTGAAAATCTCGCCAATGCGCCGCAAAAGGTACAGGAGTTTCATCAACAACATCCTCATAAACCTAAGCCGATTCAACGATAGCTTCTTTCTGAAGCTTGCTCATCCAAGAATATAAGAAAGGGGTAGAGCACCACCAAAATTCGTAGTTGATGTAGTTATTTTCTCCAAAATAAAATAGAATTTTTTCAGCAGCCATAGTTTGGTCTTTTGATATAGATAACCAAGAGATAGATACTATGCCAGTCAAATTATCTCAACCAACTAACTCATGAAGGCGACCCCGAGATGAAGAACCACCTGCACCATGACGACAACGGAGGATACCAAGTAATCGATCACTGGTGATTGTATTTGAGTCCGAGCCTACTTACGATGGTCAGCCAGAAGGCATATTTGCAGGACAATTTCACAATGAAGACACGGAAGTTCATGCTTGGTCAGAAGTTGAAGGAGTGGACCACTACCGTTGGCTTCAAGGGTCGATGAACCACTTACCTTGTGAACAATAGTTGGAGTTCATAGCAGACGTTATGCGACATATCTTCATTTTCTTGCATTGGTACTGATTGACAACAAAATTGCTTCTCACAGACCTCGAAGCTAAAGGAGGGGGTGATGTTAGGGACATAGTCCTTAGAACCTTCTAGAGACAAGTTTCTAGAACCTTCTGGAGACAAGCTTCTAGAACCTTCTAGAAGCAAGTCTCTGGAATCTTCAAGAAGCTTTTGAGTTGATAGAAGATGTTAGGGACATAGTCTTTAGAACCTTCTAGAGATAAGTTTCTAGAACCTTCTAGAAGCAAGTCTATGGAACCTTTTAGAAGCTTCCTAGTTGGTAGAAGTTGCTTGAGAAGCTTCTTAAATAGGAGTATATATTGGAATCGAGGCTGAAGAGTTCTTCAGTCTCGACAACACATCTCTTGGAGCTCTAGCTCACCTCTCTGGTGTTGTTCTTGTATTCATCTGATTAATCTAGTTCTTGGGAGTTCTTCTTGAACTTCTTGGTACATATCAAGTCTGTATTCTGTGTCCGTGACACTTGCAAAGCTTTCACAAAGTCATGACTTACTCAAATCACTCAAAATCAACTCTCAAAAAAAAACTTTATTAAGTTTGCTCTCAAATTCGACTCTTGGATTTACAAAAGAACTATGGAATTGCCGTAGGTGCTTGGTTTTATGCCTTGGGGTCTGATTTCAATCCAAGTTGATAATTGGTCATCTCCGAGTATCAAATTTTACCCTTTTGAGTTAATTTTTACTGAAATCAACTCTTTACTTCTTCTTATATATGATTATATCTTTTATTTTAATCTACTTTGTTTTTCCTTATTTATGGCCTTACAAAGTAAATAGAAGCCTACTTTACAAAAAGGTGGTATTTGCACTTTTAGTTTTACTTTCTTTTGGACTATTGTTTATTTTCTAAGATAATTTGTTATAATATTTGAAGTAAGATCTTCTATAATATATATTTATTTTTTTCATATATTAATTATTTTACATCATGACATTGTTGTTTGATCCAAAGGTCTTGTCTTAGACATTTGTTGGCTTACAACATTCATACTAAATCGCAAGATCCACTTTTGTAGCCACAATTGCATACATAAATGAAACTACTGCTGCTTTATATGAAATATTTTGCATCTCACCTCCAACTTCTATATATTCTTCATCTGTGAGCTTTATCAACTTCAAATTGGCCTCCAAAGGTGTTTGAATGGACTTCCACTCTTTCATATTGAATCATTTCAGTACTTCTTTAATATGCTTATTTTGACTCATTGTAATGGTCTTGTTACCACAATCTCTTACAAATTCTACTCCTAAGCAATAATGGAGCTCTTTCAAATCACCATATTAAATAATCGAATACATACATGCATACATAACACCACAATTCAGATAATTTGATTAGCCTCAAATAAAGAAAAATAAATTAATCATTAATGTTGGAAAAAATATTATAATCATCCAAGTTCAATCAAGCCTCAACATAGTTTCACATTATGTCTTCAACAATAGTTGCTGAACGTAACTTTAAAGAACTTTAATTAAAGGAAAAGGGTTTGTCGAGAACAACCCGAGGGGCTGCCAGCCGCCGTGGGATCGGAAGCCGGTAGCCGAGTCCACCCCACCGCCGCGCCAAAGCTGAAGCGTCTCCGAGCAGGAATTCGATTGACGGCGTGGCCTTATTCTCACGTGGAGAAGATGTTGCAACCTGTGAGGAAATGGGTGGATTCACCAACATGTGGAACCGGGTCCCTGTCTTGGACAATGCGTGTGTTCAAAGCATGCAATGCCTCTTTGGAGGTCATCGTATATCCTCACCTTGGCTGTGGGAAGGCTCTCAAGCGTAACCCAAAACGGGCAAGCCAAAACTGCTGGAACATAGAAGTTGAAGCTGGTGTTAAGGAAGAGGCGATACTTGGTGTTCTGATTGGTGATCAACAAGCAAGCCAAGCACGAGGTATTACAATCTATCGCCACAAGCAGTTGTCATTGGAGTTCTCTCAAGAGAAGATGTAGGGGCTTGTGCAATTTCATTGTTGCTACTTACAGTGGCCACGATATCAACAAGCACTGTCGGATGACCTAGAGGTATCGGGGCTACTGTAACGGACATTTTCAAGAGCAGAGGTACGTTAAGAATGGCTCCTACTGCAACGCCAGGCGCAGACAGAGCTAGTCAGGTGAGCGTTGAGGGCAACAACCCTACAGGAGAACTCATCAATGCGTTGGGCCAGGGGTGATGCCGGACACCACTGAAGATCGTGAAGGCGAATTGAGCAACAATGTCCTCAATGGACTTGGACTGCTTAGAATGATTGCTTGGTAACAGTAAGGAAGAGGTTGGACAATAAGCTACCCAAGAAGGCATGGATCAGCTTGGGACCTCCGAAGCATCACAAATGAACCAAGACCTTCGACATCTTTTGGTTCCTCATGTTCACATCGACGAAGAATCAGCGTACCCGAGACGATGGTAGGCGGCCTAAGAACTGATCCTCGGACTTGTGGTGCCAGTCCTAGGTTGCAGGCGCGACACAACCGCGTTGTACTCAGTGACGTCGTGGACGATATCTGAAAGCTGAAACCGTTCTTCCATCCATGCTAAGCACGGTGCCAACTTGTCGGGTCAGAGAGGAGAAAGCCAGAGGGCGACTCTGCGGACTGCTCCATCTGCTGTGCCGCTGGTGAGTCAACAACAGTCTAGTTCTTGGGCATGTCGTTTTGTCGGATTCACCACACATAATATAAAAACAATATTTAGCCCTTCTATCCTAAACACAGAAAACAAAATCATTTAGATAAATCAGTCGCACGTGCTCTATCTGGAAAGCCTCGGAAGTAAGAGCTCAGATGTTGACAAACGGTATCGCTGAAGAGGGGAATGAGCTGATGGGTGGGGAAAAAACGAGCAGGCGTCCCATCCAAGGACATGGAACTTTTTGAATATATATCAGGACAGCTTTAAGCCTTCACGACTGTGGTCAAGAAGTATTGGGTGGCAATGGATGGAACCAACGATGGGCAGTGAGATCACAGTGGCGGGATGGGTAGTGGACGTGTGGATGTTTCCCACCACGTTTCAATCTTCAATCCCATTGTGAACATGAAGGAGCTTTGTACCAGTACATGGGTTCTGTGACTGGATGTTGTTTCTGTATAGTGTTGGCATGGCTCTAGGCTCATTTACAGGCTCGAATTTTACAGAAATATCATCATCAAAGTATGACCTCGAATTTTACAAAAATAATAAAGTAAAATGAGAATTAATATTTTGTTACGAAAATACATGCATTAAATTTACTATATTTAATTTATAGTAATTCTCAAGGACAAGATAATCTTTAAATACTGAAAAAAATTCTACCTTGATAATTTTATTTTGGAATTCTACCTAAAAATTATCAAATTTGCATGAGTCTTAAGATATAGCATACATTAACAAAATATAATATAAAATTTATATTTTAACTTATGTTTAAAAATATATATAAATTTATATTTAAGTTGTTTGTACTTAGAGCTTTACAAATATAGTCTATAAAGAAGGAAAATTCATTTTGAATATTTTATGGTTTTTCTAGTTTTTTTTAATTTAAACCTTGCTAGCTCTTCTTGTATCTGAAAGCATATATATTTAAGCGTTATATTAGATTTAGTTATGGTTTATATTAATGTTGCCACTTCTTCATCTTATGTTACAAACATATCTATTTTGTTGATATATTGGATTGTATTTCCAGAGTTTTGATGAAATCAGTTAAGAATGTATTAAAATTAAGTTGATTATTAAAATTTTAAAAATCTTTAATATTTTATAAAAGAAAAATTACTATTGTTTAAGTTGATTGTTTAATAAATTTTGTTTTAAATTAAATTTTCTTAAATATATTACCTCAATTAGTTAATCAAAAAAAATATCTTAAAACATACAGAAAAAACACTATGTAAGTGAATTTTAATACAATTAGCTCATTGGGTGATTAGCAATGAAAAAATGTCTTTTAAAAAGAAAAAGAAAATGTAAAAATAGATAAAAAAAAAATGAATGTAAAAAATTTACACTATTATTTCTTACACATAAAAAAATAAAAAATAAAAAATGTGTTGTTGGTACCATGTTTGATAAACTAAATAAGAACCTTTAAACTAAATCACTCATTTATATAAAAATGAATAATAAATTTTTATTGCTAAAATTTTGATTTTAAAATAAGTTAAATGAGGTATTTCAAGCAAGGTTTATTGAAAATATTTTTATTATGATTATAAATTTTAGTTGCTATGTAAAAAATTGACATCCTTTACTACTTAAACCAAATAATGGATTCTTTAGATTTTGGCAAAGTATTACTATTTAAAGTAAATAAGCAAGTCATTGGTATATTAAAAGCCAATGCAATGTTCCTATTCATGGAATTGATTCAGTTGTTTTAGTGAATTTATCACAAAAATGAATATGTGATATATTGCTAACAAAAAATGTTTTCTGGTGGATACAGTCTAACTACAAACATTTTTTAATTCTCATGGTCTAACTCACTACTACGTGATTTTGTGGTAGTTTTATCTGCATATCAAAATCTGGACTCAATAACGAGCTTCTTGTAGAATCAACATGTTGAAGTTGAATTCCAACGGCACAAAAACAAGCGTAAGACAAACAGGAGCACGTGATGAGATCAATGCTTTAAATATGAAAAAAATTATCATAAATTCAATTAAATTCATACTAATAAATTTTTTCGAACTATTAACCGAAAAAAAAAAAAAAAAAAAAAAAAACACAAGGAATTCAAACCCCACAAGATATAACAATTGTTGTTTTTTGAGCTCACATAAAAATTTACTACACATGTAATGTGTAATCACTTCCACATGAATAGTCACAGAAAAAAATTGCTTAAATAACCGCTGTTCGAAAATTACAATTCAATCGTATTTATTAATTTATCTCTTCATTTATCTACCTAATTCACCCAATTATTTAAATTGTTCAAGCAACGAGTTTTGAGGAAGCTGGAAAGCACCGTAGATCCCAAAATTCGCTCTGACCGTTCGATTTAGCAGACGGTTCGCCCTAATGCAACGTGAGAGAAATCCGGAGAGAGGATGAATGAAATACGAGGAATGCGTCATCCATCCACCCATCCATCCAAGAGCGGAAGCTATCAGGGTTGCAGCCGTCATCCTGCTTCGCATAACGTTGCTTTGCTTTGAGTTGAGGAGGAGGTGCCGTGGATGCCCCTGCTCGTGCTCGCGCCTCTAGTCGACCGCGTTTCTGCCTCTACTCGATCGACTTCCGTATGCCCTCAACCCTCTCGATCGAGAGCCTCTCGTATTGCTCGTGTGTTTTTCTTTCAGCCGATATTGTTGCCGATTTGTGGCTGGGTTAGGCGGGGTTTCGCATTTGGGCGGGAGTTTTGGAAGTGCATTGTTCGATTTGTTTGGTTCGTCGGAAGGCCTTTGGTTGGTAGTTTCTTCAAATTTGAGTGTACGGGAATGGGAAGGGGGATGGAGTGTGCTAGGAATGTTTTGGAGACGTATGATGTTTAGTTCGTGCGTTTTAGAAGTTGCAAGTCGAGCTGGGTTTTTAGGGTTTTTGAGCAGTTGCGTTGAACTCTCACATCTACTGTGGTATTCGTCGCTTGTTTTGCATGGGTTGTGCGCATTTGTATTACCACGATAAGGACTGTGTGCGGTTTTTGTAGCTTTTCCGATCGCGTAGGTGCTATTTCAAATGTCGGTAGTGTCGGTATTGTTTGTGTCTTGCTTGATCCCATACGGTGAGATTGTGTCGCTGGATTGGAAACGTGCTTTAAGTGAACTGTATGTCTGACCTTGAATAAATGTACTTCAGGTTCACCATGCGAGGTCGCAGTCCTCTCGGTCACAGTCCTCCACGAAGAAGCCATGGCGGTGGCAACAGAAGGCGTAGTCCCAGCCCTCGTGGCGGTCGCGGAGGATACGGACGGGACTCTACTGAGCCCAGTAGCCTTCTAGTGCGCAACATACCACGAGACTGCAGGTACCTGAATTTTTCACTTCCACGCGCAGTAGTGTTGTATTTCTATCATCTTCATTGTATGTTGTTCCTCTCGGAAGGGGCTGATTTAGTTGCGTGTGGCTGTCACCAGTGGTCATTTATAAACTTGTCAGTTTCAAAGCCTGTTCAGTAGGATTTCTTGCACACTGATAACCGGGTTATTTATTTATTTATTTATTTATATTTTTTTTCCTGTTTCTGCACAGTGCCGAAGATCTCCGGATTCCGTTCGAGCGATATGGAGTTGTCAAGGATGTTTATCTCCCCAGAGATTATTACACTGGGTATTTCCTTCTACGGAGTTCTCTTGAATTCCGTGACACTTTCTTTTTTAACACTTTTCCAATGGCGGCGTAGACCTAATTTTGCATATTGAAGAGACAGATTTGCAAAGAGGTGTGGTCTGACATATACCTCGTTTGGTCGGTTGTCTCTGTTTTCCTAACAACCAGTCTCTTCTTTTGCTTGTCTGTGAACGAATAGGGAATGGTACTCTGTCAAATTGGCCATGTCCCTCTTTTTTGTCTTATCTTTCACCACAGGAGAGTGCCAGTATTTTTTATCGGATAATTTCTCGAATGAATCGATTTCACCCTGATTTAGAGTGGTTTTTTCTTCAACTTTGGGCTTAGGTTGTTGCCAGTCGGTAGTGTACCTGCTGACAGCTGTTGACTATCCGAATGCCATTTAAACCTCAATTAGTACAAGATCATTAAACCGACATGTGTTTGAGTCATCGACAAGGTAGCGATTTGTGTTTTTAATTTTTAGATGACGGGGCTTCGTGCCGGTTTCTTCATGAGAGGGTGTCCACATGGTCAATCGTATTTTAGTAAGCTTAATTGTTCACTCCGTTGGTAACCTAACACTTTGGCTTCAGAAGTCTACATGAGGAATACCAGTACCCAGATGTTTCTGAAGTTTCACGCTCTGGATTCAAGATAGTGAAGTTTGAATTTTGAAGCGAAGATAGAATTGGTCGGTGGCCCAAGAGGTTCCAAGAGGTGGAAGAGGTGAACAAAGTTAATGATGTTTCCTCAACGCATTGGATATTGGAGTAAAGTCCAAGCAGCAAGTGCCATGCTTTGCCACAAAATTATGGAAGAAATTGGAAGAAGTGGAAGAAGAGGGGTTCTGTAGTAAGGCGTGAAATGTGGCCTGTTTTGGTCACAAGGTTAGCTGCTAATGTCACTGGTGGTTTCTATGCATAGTCACCATGTGACTGGGGAAGTTCTGTGTTAATTGATGAGTTTGCGGTGATGAGGGAGTCAGAGCCTGTCGTGGCAAATATGCAGAACATCAGAAGCTGAAAGGTGTTTTGCCCTGACAATTTATTACGATCAAGAACTCGGTTGAATTTAATGCTTCGACCTATTGCTTCGAGTTCATATAATTCCGACATTAGTAGGATTATTAAAATGCTAGGACATATTGCTGTGTGCCCCTTCCACCTTTCGTTTGAAGAGTCTCTTTTGACAAATGTGAGCTGCGTCCTTGAGATCTTCCTGTCATTAGTGTGCACCGTGAACTGCAATATTTTCTCGAAAGTAAAAGAGATGTATTTATTTTACGTTAATACTGTTGTTTCATCTTGCAGATTGTTTCATGCTATGTCATCTGCATCTGGATCAATACTTCTCTGCATCCTTAACGTATCATCTGTTCAGGAAAGATTTAAGTTGTAGACTAAGCTCATGTACTTTGGGGTTGTTGCAGACAGCCACGTGGATTTGGATTTGTACAGTTTTTGGAACCACGAGATGCCGCTGAAGCACAATACTGCTTGGATCATCAATTAATCCAAGGTCGAGAAATAACAGTTGTATTTGCAGAGGAGAATCGCAAAAAGCCCCAGGAAATGAGAACCAAAGAACGAATTAGGTGCATATTCGTTGTGGAGTTTTTTTGATGTAGTTTTCATGTTTGGATTTCTATGGTTTTCTTGTGTTCTGCTTTTTCTACTGTTGGGTTAGTTGTCAAAAGTCTTTCACGAAATGCTGAAATTTGTGGTCTTGCTCCGAGTTTGTTTTATTGTTTGAGTTGTTTACTGCGTTTTTCTGTCATGCTCCATATTTGTTTGATCCATGTTGTGATAGTTTTCTTCGTTATAAACAGTGTGTAATGACGGAGTTCAAATCACTATGTCTTGCAGAGGTCGCCCTGGTTTTGGTGGTCGCAGAGGATCGAGATCCTCCTATGGACGTAAGGCTCGTGCTCAGCGTGTTTTTGTTTTTATTTTTGTTCGGGGTCTTATACGTCGCAGCACTTGTCATTTTAACTAGGATTCAGTTTGTTCTCTTCCATTTCATTGCTTTGCTATTGACAGTAACTTGTTTTAGGATGAATGTCGCATTTGTGTTATCCCTCGCTTCTCACTTTATTGATTGTATTTCATGAGGACTTTATTCCAGGTTGTAGCTTTAGAGTTACAGTGACATTTAAAGTTATTTTGCATTTTTTTTGAATAATCACCGGATAAGATAATATCTACTGAATTCAAGTATATCAATGCTGTTTCAAGGTTGTGTTAAAGTTAGGCTTTTAAGTTGAAACAATTCTTGTACTTATACAGGTTCTCGCTCCCGGTCACCGCGACGTTTCTCCCCGTCTCCTAGAGGTGGTCGTAGATCAAGGTAAGGAGCCTTATATTGTGTTAACTGGAGTTGCTCTTGTGGTTTATGGTATGTAAGTTTGCATTTGTGTTTAAACCCTAATTCTATGCAGCCCGTGCATCACAAAAGTGAAAAGCTCTATATTGTGGGATGATTTTACTTCCACTACACGTGTGGCAAAACAATCTCGTTCGTGTTATAACTCAGATTCCAGTTATATTGACTATGAGCTTTGGAAACAAATGACCTGTTCAAGGTGCAGTTTTGGACTATAAGGCGTTAACTATCAATGCCTTTGAAATGTAGATCTTTGACACCACCAGCAAGGCCTGCACGATCACCCTCTCCTGGACGTGAGAACAATGCTCCTTCCAGATCACCCTCTGCTGTGAGGTCTCACAGAAGAAGAACTGGAGAGAGGTCTCCCATGCCTTCTCGAGAGAGGTCTCCAGCCTTACCTCGTCGTTCAAGAGACGGTGAACCCCGCGCAAGAGAACTTGAACCTCGTTCAAGAGATCCCGAGCTTCGTGCTAGAGATGTTGTGCCTCGTACTAGAGTTGTCGAGCCTCACTCAAGAGACATCGAGCCTCGTGCCAGAGATGTCGAGCCTCGTGCCAGAGATATTGAGCCTCGAGCAAGGGATGCTGAGCCTCGTATGAACGGTAGAGACAGTAATAATGCACGGTATGTTCTTTGATAACTCTTAAACATTCACTCCTTTATAGCCAAGCGATCTTCTTGTGTTCGCTCTTGACTTACATGAAATGGTTCATGTATTTTGCTTAAATGGTCTCACAGGTCACGCTCAAGGTCTCCAGCTGGATCACCTCTTACCCCTCCGAGAAGGCGGCGATCCCCCTCTCCCCAAGCTCGAAGGGGATCTCCATCAAGTCATCGGCCGCACTCCCGAGACGCTGCCCGAGATGAATTCACGGCGTCTCCTACTGCTGATGTCAGGTAATTTTTTTGTCCCTCGAGTACTTTTTTCCTAATTGTTGTGCTTTGATAGAACCTTAGGTTCGTTCAGTACTGATCAAGTTATGTGCATGATTTATACATACAGGCGTTCTCGACCTTCTGGAGGCTTTTCTGACCAGGCTCCCCGATCTCCAGTATCCTCTTAAAACACCTAAAGATGAAGACTATTGGTAACATGACCTAAAAATGAAGAATATCATAGTTTTGGTAACCTCCTAAATATCTCATGTTCTGAATACAGAGTAGCAATGAAGTTTTGTTTTCTCACAAGGACTACGATGATCAGCCGAGATGTTTTCTGATGACCATAGTAGATTTGCGCCACACTTACAGCTTTTAGAGGCTTCCATGTGTCACATTTCTATGCGGCACGAACTTTCGCTTTCTGTGTTGAATGTCTCAAGTATTTTTTTGATTGAAAAACCTTTTCCTGAAAAGAAAGCTCCTTTTGTCTTAAACGTTGTTAAAAAAAGAAGTGAATTTCATTGTATGAAGTTGTTTCACTTGAGATCACAGCGCTGGTATTGTCGTCGTCTATTTTTCATGTTGCTAGACTCCAGTATGTGGTTTTGAAATACTGTAAGAGTTAGTGTTCAGTGAGTTTTCTTGAAGTTCGTAACTTTTTTTCAACGGTAAACTCGGAACATTTTTCAATACATATCATGGACCTGTTGATGAAGCGGGCCTCGCTGGGAACTGTTCTCTAACCTTGATAGTTCCAAAGCGCGAGGTCCATTTCCAAGCTATTACCCAGGAATTCAATTTTGTTCGAACAATCTTGAGAGGCATGTTTGTGGACCCCTCTCTTATTCAGTTTTTCTCCACCCGAACTTGCTATTTGAAATCGCCATCCGTCCTCCTCCATCTGACAAGCACATCAGTATTCCAGATCTTTAGGTACTTTAAATCAAACTTCAATTCACTCGGTTAGGATCTGTGACATCCATGACATTGTAGATGAATTAGCAGCTCACATCAAGCCGAATAATTCAAACTTCGCACCTTGGATTACTCTTTAACTTTCAACCATCTCTTTGCAATTCACTTGTCGAGTCTACAATAATTCATGCACTTCTATCACAACCATACGTATTGATTCCCATGCACCTAGTAGAACAAATTTCTGCAAGAGGGACGCACTCAGGGATCGACCTCTCAAAGATCTAGATGTATCAGAATCCTGTATCTTCTAAGAAGAATCCTTGGTTTTCTCTCTAGTTCAATATGCTTTGGATTGGTTAATCTAAAATGTGGGTGCTATGGTGGTTGGTTGGAGCTATAGTTAGAACTATGCGGTTAGAGCAAAGAATCAATGTTGTCAAAATTTAGGAATACTAAGATCAATTGTTTAAGAAATTAGGTGTTGAATTTGTGGAGGGGTGATCCTTAGCTGTATCATGAATACAATGGGTGGACATCAAGGGTTGCATACATGATTAGATCTTGTAGATGATAAAACCTAAAGCAAAGTTCATTTAGAGGATTTAATTTAGGGGCAATTCTACATAAAATTAAAAAAAAAATTACATTAATATAATGCAATTAGATTTTAAAGAGCCAAGACTTGATTTCTCCTTGATACTTTGGTAACATCCTTCTTCTTTTTTCTCTCTTTCTCTATATGTATTTATGTGTGTATATATATATATATATATATAAATGCATTATGTTGTTTGATATTCTTATTACTAGTCCACCATCATGTGCATTTTAGTAGAGACATCTATTATATTATACAAATACTTGCAATTTTAGTTCTTTATTTCAAGATGACTTTGGATTTTCTTTCTTAGCTAACTTCCAAATTGGAAACAAATGACTTTTCTCATTTCTCTTCTGTATCCTTTTTTAAGTCATTTAAAAGCAATCTTATTTAAGCTTATTTTTGGAATTGATTGTTCCAAATTAAGATTTGTTGTGCCTCTATTCAACCATTCTTTATTGCTCTTGCTATAATAACCTATATTTATGTTTTGCCAAGGCTCATATTTTGGAGGCCTTCAACAATTAACAACTCTATTTAATTGTTACACCTTCTCATACTTTGGAATATTACTATTTTATTGAATCTTTTTATTTTAATTTCTTCTATTTTTAAATTAACTTATTTCATACTTATTTATTTTTAAAAAATATCATTACTTTTTATTTTATTTGTACATATTTCTTTAAAATATTACATAAATTTATTCTATTGAAGTTTAGATGCCATTCTATATTAGCACTTTATTTTTGTTCATCTCAAAAATTATTTGATTGCCATTAAATCTAATATTAAGACTTGTCTTATTCAAAACTATTTTGTAGTTTTTAAGTCTAGTTAACAATTTATGTATTTAACAAACATCTTTAGATGTTGACTACTTCTAAAAAATATTATTGGCCTTGTCTTGATAAGTTTATTAAGTATTACTCTTAAAAAGTCAATTTAGTTATATTTTTTCCTTAGATATACTTATATTTAAAAGTTTACTTTAAAAGTCTATAGTTTAGTAGCCATATTAAGATTTTTTGGTTGGTAAAAAATAAAACCTTCTTTATAAAGCCATAGTCTTTTATATAATGTAATATCAGAAGAGGCTTTAAAATGAATCTAATCATTTTTGTTTACAATTTTAAATATGTAAGCTCTTAATACAAACCATTATGAGAAATATAAAAAAATGATTTTATATTTTTTTAATGCTCATTTTAAGCATTTTTTATATGACTTCTTAAATTATTCTAAAAACCACTTCTTGATATAAATCCAATAGAAGTTTTGTAAGACAACATTACTCATGCTATGTATAAAAATAAATGTATTCCATCTCATCTTCTTTATTTTTAAGTCTTTATATTTATTTTTTAAAATTGTACATCTTCATGACTTACTATGCTTTAAAGTGACTCATATAAAAAAACCTATTAGTCAAAAATAAATGTTGTTATTACATTGCTACAGTTTAAATCTTCAAGTGAATGTTTTTTTTTTTTTTTTTTTTTTTTTTTTTTTTTTTTTGATTTACCAAATATATTTATTACAACTAAGATTTCATTGTATATTCTACTTTTGTAATTTTAATATAATTTTAAATAAAGAAGATATATTTAAATAATATTTTAAAATTTAAAGAATTTATAATAATTCTATATTTAGCTAATTAGTATGATTATTTACTTAATATATAATACAACTCTTTACAAAATTTTATATATTACAACTCTTGCTTGGTTGATATTATGGCCTCTAATAAATAACTTGTAATATTCAAATATCTATTTCTTTTACTTTTAAAAAAATTAAAAAATCTAGTTTCTTCAAAGAAAATCAATCTATTTTTTTTATTATTAACAATGAGTCTTTTGATTGAATTTATTGTTAGATTATCTTTATTTTGTTTTATGCAAAGATTAATAGTATTTTTTTAGAATATTTTTATTTTTATTTATTTATTTATTTAATTATAAGATTTATTTTTTAAAATTTATCCTAAAACCGACTACAATTGGAGCACCTATTATATAACATCTTTATTTTGACATAGCCATATTATAGTCAAAGAGACAAACATGCATTTTAGCAAAAATATGTGACAAACTTTTAGAATTAGATTTTTTCACAAAGTTATACTAGCCATTGTAATATAGAGTCTAAGTTTGATGCAACTATAAACTTAAGCAACATTATAGCAACAACTACCACTTTCTTATCTACATAACTACTTAGATATCAATAATAGATAAAGATGGTTCATCTCAAATATACCATATCCTATGAATATTTTCAGATTGACACTTATCAAAAAGATTAACATATACTTTTGCAATCATATCTAGCATAGCATAACGCATATGAATTTAATGACATACATTGGATTTGCCACCATTTAGACCCATGCCCTATCTAACTCAACTCATGTCTCTCTACATCAAAATTCTATGCTTGAATGCAACTTGGTAAATCTAAATAAGATTTTTTTGATAAATCCATCTTTATAAAGATTCTTCCTACAAGCCATTGACAATTTAACTTTAAAAGAAAAAAAAAGAAAAAAGAAAAAAGAAACTTAAAAAATAGTCTATAGTTTAAGCAACCACACTAATAGAGATTCTACAATTGATACTACCATTAGTACAACATTGCATCTAAATAGGACATTTTTCCATTGAAAAATCTACTAAAACAAAATTGGTTGATTCAATCCTCTCTCTCTTTCTTCTTTTTTGGCCTTTGAAAAAGCTTGCTTAGTGTAATACTTTCTTCTTTACCAATAGCAAAAACACTAGTAGCCACTACCACTCCTTGATGGATATTTTCCAACTTATTTTTATGCAAAATTAGTCCAAGGTTGATTAAAATAACTTCTATTTATATCACCACCTTAGACAAAACAATAAATAATCCTAATGCCATCCCATATGTTACAACAATATAAAACATCAATAGAATTTCACTTGTCTACCAATTTTTAAAGAACATTAATAATCATGTCTATTAAGCCAAAACTATTCTTAATTGCAAAGTTTTAACTTTTTCTAAAGAAATATTACATTACCCCATGTAGACTAAACTCAAAAATTTATTAGCTAAACAATAAACCAAGGCCAACATGCTTTACACCTAACAGAAAATTACTAAGCATTTGTAGACAAAAATTGGTCCTAGGAAATGATAGTCAATTAATTTTATATATTAAAAATAACCACTCAATAACATATATGTTACAAAATATTGGCACCTAATTTTGATGTATTTAATCAGACATCACAGAAAGAAAGATGCTTGAAATATCTTCTATGAAAATATATTATATTATTTTTTATTATTAAAATCAAATCATTCTAACTATTTAGGTTTAAGGCAAGATTAACCGCCATCTTGAGTCCAAAATTAGGGAACCAATGATACTTCCTTTCTTTGACACCAATTCAATCTTATGCACTTAGTTGGTACCACTTTTCACAATAAGTTTTCCAAAACCAAGCACCTTCAAGGCAACCAACTTTTACTTGGAAGATAAACAAGATAATACAATAATAGTTGAACCACAACCAACACCTCTTAGTTTTAGTAAATTAAAACAAAAATTCTTCAAAAACAATTACCAATTTTTATATTTTTAAAATTTGAAGTACTTAGGAGTATAATTCAATTATGTAGAAGGTAGTATTAATTTATAATAATCTCTAATATATTAACCAAATAAATAAAAATATGTTTGAATAATTGTTGTTTAGATCAAACATGAATAGAAGGACCAAACTTAGTCAAGCAAGAACAAAACTATATTTGATGAAACAAAGATTGAATATGGATTTAGAATTTAGGTTAAGAATTGGTAAGAATCTAGATTGTAGAAATAGACAACCACCTTGAATAAAAATATAACAATATAAAGATCATCCAAAGCAAAGAAAATTCTTTCTTATTTTGTTGTATATTATTATTAGGTATCATTTTTCTAAGACCAAGTATATTCTTAAGGTGCAAGGTTTGCACTTATGAATTTTATAGAAAATAGCCAAATTCTTTCATTTCAAACAAGTTCTTAATATATAATCATCTTTAATTGAAAGAGTTACTTTCCAAATTCTTTTCTAAAAATTCTACTTATTCTTATATTTTCTTCTAACTTAATCACTGAAATCTTTAAAATCATCCATTGTTGTATTTTATTTTTAGGAATAAAGTATTTTTTTAATTTTATATTTTTTTAATTTTAATTTTAATTTTTTTTTGTGGTTCTGGAGCCCTTTTGATTATAAGGTGAGATTTGATATTGTAAAAAACATCTAAGGTTAATACTTTAGAATCCTAATTTTTGCATGTTAAGTTTAGCTTCTTTACACACATTATAACTTTTTAAAGACTTCTTTTCTTAGCTTAATCTTAGAATATGATTTTCTCATAGGATCTTATCATGTCAAAATTTAGTTAAGAATCTATTTAGTCATAAGATTCT
Organism: Physcomitrium patens; assembly: GCF_059467195.1. Lineage (NCBI taxonomy): Eukaryota > Viridiplantae > Streptophyta > Bryopsida > Funariales > Funariaceae > Physcomitrium > Physcomitrium patens. The sequence goes on from NC_143411.1 coordinate 8,395,741, forward strand.
TACCTATTTCTTTGGAGGGAAATTTTCATGCTATTATCAACTTAAATTAAAGTTGGTTTTTAACTTTATTTATTTATTCATGTGCATTACAATACATTTAATGACTTTATCAATAGTAGATTTTTTTTCATAAAATTACTATTACACATAGTATAATCTCATTAAGTTTGTAAATTATAAATTAAAGTACTACATTCATTTTTAGATTCACAAGTGATTGTAAGTTTTGATGTGGTTTGAACCTTAGAATATAGTAGCAAAGCCTTTGGATATAGAAGATGGTACATTTGTAACTTGTAGCTTTAGTAGAGTGTTTTGGCAATGGTATTTATATTTGGAGATACTTTAATAGAGATGCCGTAGCATAGGTATTATTATCAAATATCTAGATTTATTCTTTCTATCACAATATAATCTACATATAAGATATATATATATATATATATATATATATATTAATGGTAGATTTAACATCCAAATACAAAAATATTTTATAATCATTAAAATATCTATATGTATGATAATACATCTATTAAGATTTAAAAATAAATGAAAGTGTATATCTTTTAAATTTTATAAATACATACCATTCCAATTAATACCAATGACTATGTAGCATTAAAATAATCACTAAGCATCAAGGAGATAATTAAATGTTATTACTTATAAATAAACTATTTTATCAAATTATGAAGAAAAAATATATATATATATATACACACACATTTCAAGTATAATTGTTAAAGACATAGTCCTTAGAACCTTCTAGAGACAAGCTTCTAGAAGCAAGTCTCTCGAACCTTCTAAAAGCAAGTCTCTGGAACCTTCTAGAAGCAAGTCTCTCGAACCTTCTAGAAGCTTCTTAGTTGGTAGAAGTTGCTTGAGAAGCTTCCTAAATAGGAGTATATATTGGAATCGAGGCTGAAGAGTTCTTCAGTCTGGACAACACATCTCTTGGAGCTCTAGCTCACCTCTCTGGTGTTATTCTTGTATTCATCTGATTAATCTAGTTCTTACCAGTTCTTCTTGAACTTCTTGTTAGATCTCAAGTCTGTATTTCTGTGTCCGTGACAGTTTGTCGAGACTTCACTCAACTCAGATATCAGAGCTAGTTCTTCTTTGTTAGAGTATAGATTATCCCACAGCTTGGAAGTGTACTAGCATTTTAGAGGTTGCAGATTACCCTCCTCTAAACTGATATTTCTTTTGTTACAATATTGGAGTCTTATTCTTCTTGGAGAGAGTGGGTTATCCCGTTTCTTGAAGCTCTTAAGGCATTTTAGAGGTTGTGGAGTACCCTCCTCTAAACCAATATTGTCTTCTTGTAGAGTCATTTCTGTCCTTCTCTTAGAATGGCCGGGGGTCAAGACATTAGTATGACGGAAAGTTCAGAGTCCAAGTTAGATGCTATCATGAATGCCTTCGCTACGTTATCGCAAAGAACTGCAGAGATTGAAGGAGTCGTGGCAAGGCTTCATAATGATGGAACATCTGGGATGGCATAATCTAGGTTGCACCAGCCTCAAACTTCTGCACTTGGAGAAGCAACTTTGCCTCAAGTTCGACAAGCACCGCTGGTTCTACAACATAAAGAGCCCCGAATTAGCCTTCCGGATAAGTTCGATGGTACGCGTTCCAAGTTTCGAGGATTCGTCAACCAAATCAGGTTGATAACAGTTTTATAACCCGAACGCTATCCAACGGAGGAGTCACGTGTTGGGCTTGTTGGAACCTTACTTACAAGACAAGCTCTATCATAGTTTGCTCCTTTGTTTGAGAAACGATCGTCCATACTAAACAACTTTGAAACCTTTTTGGAGGCATTTGCGGAAACATTTGGTGAACATGACAAGGTTCGATGGGCTACAACAAAGATCCGGTCACTACGACAAGGGATGCGTTCTACATCAATCTATGCATCGGACTTCAGGCAATTAGCATGCGACATCAATTGGGACGAAGAAGCGTTGATGAGTCAATTCTATTGGGATTTAAGGGACGATGTGAAGGATTTGTTGTTAACTCTTCCTGATCCGCAAACGCTCAACGAAGCTATTAGCCAAGCTGTGAAGTGCAATAACCGCCTATTTCAATGTCGCCAAGACCAACGTTCAAGACAACATACGGTTCGCCACATCCCAACTATGTCGGCAAGTTACGTGAATTCACATTCACAGGTAGAAGACATGCAAATTGATGCGGTACGTGTCAAATCTCTTACTCTAGAAGAAAAAAAACGGCGTATGAAAGAAGGTCTATGATTGTATTGCGGTGAAGAAGGCCACAAAGTTGGAAACTGCCCCAAGAAACAAAATCAACGTATTATCAAGACTAGGGGCATATTTATTCAAGAAAACGAGGATGCCCAGTCACAATAGGAATCGTGCGGCTGGACAGTGAAATATTGCAACAACAATCAGGTTCCTTTCTTTTCGCTCAACCTGCCCTTTGTTTTACAATCCCTTTGCTTATTGGCCCTCAGAAAATGAGAACCTTAGCATTATTAGATTCAGGAGCATCTGCTTGTTTCTTAGACGAAGAATTTGCGAAGCATCATAAGATCCCTTTAGTACAAAAATCCAAACCTGTTCACATTGAGGTCATAGATGGACGACCTTTATTATCTGGTAGTGTCACCTATGAATCAGAACCTATAGAAGTGACGTTTAAGGGCCATAGTAGTCATATTATTTTTAATATTATTAGAACCCCATCAAATCTTGTTATTCTTGATCTTTCCTGGTTGGAAAAGCATAACCCATCCATAGATTGGAAGTTGCGGAAGATGACCTTTCCCACAAAACCACCCAAGAGCAAGCCTAGTAGAAAACCCCGAATAGAAAAATCCTTATTTATTGGAGCAAGAGCGTTTATAAGATCGTCCAAAGAAGGCACACCGTTTGTCATTTATGCGACTCCAACTACCGGGGAGAGGATCTCGACAGCAAGTATACCGCAGCAATATAAGGATTTTAAAGACGTGTTTCAAAAGAAAAATGCCGACATGCTACCGGAACACAGACCATATGATTGCGCCATAGACTTACAGGAAGGGGCACAACCGCCTTTTGGCCCAATCTACAATCTATCTAGATGGAGTTGGCGGAATTGCGGAAGTACATCGACAAAAATCTAGCCAAGAACTTCAGTCGTCATTCAAAATCGTCAGCTGGAGCACCCATCTTATTTGTAAAGAAGAAAGATGGCTCATTGCGGATGTGCGTGGACTATCGAGGCCTCAACAAGGTAACAAAGAAGAATCGTTATCCGTTACCCTTGATTTCTGGTCTCTTAGAACAACTTGGACGTGCAAGGATCTTTACAAAAATTGATCTAAGGGGAGCTTACAACCTCGTACGAATCAAGGAAGGAGATGAGTGGAAGACAGCGTTCCGTACAAGGTATGGCCATTTTGAGTATAATGTCATGCCCTTTGGTCTTACCAATGCTCCAGCGGTCTTTCAACATATGATGAATGACATTTTCCGAGAGCACCTTGATGATTTTTTTGTCATCTATTTGGATGATATTTTGATATTCTCCAAAAATGAGGAAGAGCATGAAAAACACGTTCGTTTAGTCTTGGAGAAACTACGCGAACGAGGACTATATGCCAAATTGGAGAAGTGTTTATTTCACTAAATAGAAATGGAGTTTTTGAGGTTTGTTGCGACTACGGAAGGCTTGAAGATGGACCCCAAGAAGGTGGAAGCAATCGTGTCTTGGGAGGTTCCAAAGACGGTTAGAGACGTACAATGCTTTCTTGGTTTTGCTAACTTCTATTGGATCTTTATCAAGAATTACTCTCAAGTTGCTGCTCCTCTCACTCGGTTGACATGCAAGGATAAGTTGGAATGGGAACCTCTAGCAGAGAAGGCATTTCAAGACTTGAAGACCGCATTTACTACGGCTCCAATCTTGGTACATCCAGACTTTACAAAGGCCTTTTATTTAGAAACTGATGCTTCGAATTTTGCTTTAGGAGCTGTACTTTCACAAATGGGAGAAGACAAAAAGTTCCATCCGATTGCATTCTATTCTCGAAAGTTCTCTGCTGTTGAAATCAATTATGAGATCCACGATAAGGAACTTCTTGCTATAGTGAATTCTTTCCAAGAATGGCATCAATTTCTTGAAGGAGCTGCACATCCAGTGACCGTATACACAGATCACAAGAATTTGGAGTATTTCATGTCGGCTTGAGTTCTAAATCAACGTCAAGCTCGGTGGAGTATGTTGCTATCTAAGTTTGATTTTGTTATCACTTATCGACCTGGAAAGCAACAAGGACTATCTGATGCCTTATCGAGGAGATCATATCTTGTACCAAAGGCTGGAGAAGCAGCGTTTGATCAACAATGTACGACATTGTTGAAGCCAGAGCAATTTCAGCTTTGTGCTACTATTGTGCCAATTGATGCTGACTTCTTGAATGATGTACGTGCCGTGACCATTGAAGATTCAGTAGCCATTGATATTAAGTAGCGTGCCAATGACGACAAGTTCAAGGTGGAGGGAGATCTTTTATACTTTGAGGAGCGGTTATATATTCCAAAAGGACGAGCACGACTCCGAGTTCTTCAAACTCGCCACGATTTTCCAACTGCAGGACATTTTGGATTCAACAAGACCTTGGAGCTTATTTCTCGAGATTTTTGGTGGCTCCAAATGTGGAAGGATGTGAAAGATTTTGTCCTCTCATGTGACATCTGTTCAAGATCCAAGAATCCTCGGCATCGCCCTTATGGACTCCTACAGCCATTGTCGATTCTATGTCGACCATGGTCTTCAATTTCCATGGACTTCATCACGGACCTGCCATCATCGAACTCATTTGACAGCATCTTTGTCATGGTAGATCGGCTTACAAAAATGGCGCACTTTGTCCCTTGCAAGAAGACATCGTCCAGTGAAGTCACAGCAAGGCTCTTTCTCGATAATGTGTATCGTTATTATGGACTACCAGATGATATCATATCAGATCGAGGAACCCAGTTCGTATCAAAGTTTTGGAGATCTCTCTTTGAGATACTGAAGGTGGATATCAAGCTTTCTTCGGCTTTTCATCCTCAAACTGACGGTCAAATGGAACGTGTGAACCAAGTCTTAGAACAATACTTACGATGCAGCATCAACTATCAGCAAGACGATTGGACCACATATCTGTCGCTAGCTGAGTTTGCATATAACAACACCCTCCATGCATCGACTCAATACACACCATTCTTTTCCAACTATGGGTATCATCCGAAGCTTGATTTATTGAGTCCATCAACAAATAACAATCCAGCAGTTGAAGGATTTGCGAAACAACTATCAGAGCTTCAAAATACGTTGAAGCTTCAATTACAATCTACTCAAGAATCCTACAAGGTGTCTGCAGATAGATTTCGGAATCAAGCACCTACTTTCAAAATTGGAGATAAAGCATGGCTTCTTCGACGGTATATTAAGATCAAGCGACCATGTGATAAATTGGACTATCGAAGATTGGGACCATTTATCATCCAGAAGCAAATCAATCTACTGGCGTACCGTCTGGAATTACCGGCTTCTATGAAGGTACATCCAGTCTTTCATGTTTCTCTGTTGGAGCCTTATCGAGAGTCGTCTTTTCCTGGAAGAGTGCAATGTCCGCCACCTAGTATTGAGATCGAGAACCACGAGGAATACGAGGTTGAAAAGATACTGAATTCACGACGAAGGTGGGACAAGTTGGAGTATCTTGTTCATTGGTGTGGCTATGACATTAATGAGCGAACGTGGGAGCCAGCTGAAAATCTCGCCAATGCGCCGCAAAAGGTACAGGAGTTTCATCAACAACATCCTCATAAACCTAAGCCGATTCAACGATAGCTTCTTTCTGAAGCTTGCTCATCCAAGAATATAAGAAAGGGGTAGAGCACCACCAAAATTCGTAGTTGATGTAGTTATTTTCTCCAAAATAAAATAGAATTTTTTCAGCAGCCATAGTTTGGTCTTTTGATATAGATAACCAAGAGATAGATACTATGCCAGTCAAATTATCTCAACCAACTAACTCATGAAGGCGACCCCGAGATGAAGAACCACCTGCACCACGACGACAACGGAGGATACCAAGTAATCGATCACTGGTGATTGTATTTGAGTCCGAGCCTACTTACGATGGTCAGCCAGAAGGCATATTTGCAGGACAATTTCACAATGAAGACACGGAAGTTCATGCTTGGTCAGAAGTTGAAGGAGTGGACCACTACCGTTGGCTTCAAGGGTCGATGAACCACTTACCTTGTGAACAATAGTTGGAGTTCATAGCAGACGTTATGCGACAGATCTTCATTTTCTTGCATTGGTACTGATTGACAACAAAATTGCTTCTCACAGACCTCGAAGCTAAAGGAGGGGGTGATGTTAGGGACATAGTCCTTAGAACCTTCTAGAGACAAGTTTTTAGAACCTTCTGGAGACAAGCTTCTAGAACCTTCTAGAAGCAAGTCTCTGAAATCTTCAAGAAGCTTCTTAGTTGGTAGAAGATGTTAGGGACATAGTCCTTAGAACCTTCTAGAGATAAGTTTCTAGAACCTTCTAGAAGCAAGTCTCTGGAACCTTCTAAAAGCTTCCTAGTTGGTAGAAGTTGCTTGAGAAGCTTCCTAAATAGGAGTATATATTGGAATCGAGGCTGAAGAATTCTTCAGTCTCGACAACACATCTCTTGGAGCTCTAGCTCACCTCTCTGGTGTTGTTCTTGTATTCATCTGATTAATCTAGTTCTTGCCAATTCTTCTTGAACTTCTTGTTAGATCTCATGTCTGTATTTCTGTGTCCGTGACAATAATATTATAATTGAAAAGATAGAGAATTTATAAAACCATATTTGTACTTTTGAAAAGTCCAAACTATAAAATAAAATTTAATCTCAATTCTAAAAGAATAAAATAAACTAGTAGTATCCAATCTTCATCTTATACAATTGTAAAAACTAAGGTTTATCAATACATCCTGAACAACATTAAACAATACATTAGTTCCAATCTAATAAAAAATTACAATTATTATTATTTTTTTTCTATCACTATCCAATATGAAATATGAATCATTATAAGAATCAATTCAAACACCAAACATGAATAAAATACTTGCAACTTCTTTCATTGGTCCCCACATCTTGCAATCTAAAGATGACCCAAGGGTCACTTATCCATTTCACTGCTATAATTAAAATGTGACCATCTGTAATTATGCTATAGCATATCCAACATTCTTTAACATGCTCTGTCACTAGAACTCTTTATTTTCTTAGTGTAGTATCGACAACTGAAACAATAGATCGATCTAGAGAGCTTGATTTATCCATTGAAATATGGTATCCATGGAATCACTCAAGTGTAAGAATATCATAGCAGTAATTAATTGTGCACGCTGATTTTGACCGCAATTTCCACAAGGAAACCACAAGAGTGAATTCAACAGAAATTGGATCAATCAAATAAAGGCTTGTATGAGTATTGTCGTAGAGGAAGATGGACGCAAAGTAAAAAGGGCTGCACATTAGTATCTTTCCACTTGTTTGATCTAGCACAACATTGCACCCTAAAGCCTCCACCTTCGCAACTTTACCTGCCTTTAGAGGTGGTTAAGAGTTGAAGCTAGAAGTTGGAGACTAGAAATTTTTCGAACAGTAATAACGGTTGGGAAGTTACTCTGCATATCATCAAAAGAATACCCATGTGCAACTAGTTTTCTGAAACTTCTCAGTACTGTAAAATCTGGAGAACCTTGGATTTCAGGAGGTTCATAAATGATGGGACAGTTCAAATGTGACGAGTTGTAATTGTGCCACAATCTTTTAAATCACAGCAGCCCTGTTATTGCAAAAATCCATCACATTGTGAAGAGACTCATTGCACGCTTGTGACAACCCCACCAATGAGCATCTGTTGGCAGTTCCAAGACCGGTTTTGGACACTTCTAAATGCAGTACATATTACGTAGGGAGGCCACTAACTTATTTCCACACTTTTTTACCAAGAAAGTATGTGAAGCTGTGGCTCGTCTTCAGTCCTCCACATCCTTGAGGTATGGTAGCCTACAGTCACACATGTGAAATATTTGACAAAAACTAAGATTCTAATGGGGTGTTCCTCTACAAAGGGAAACTAATGAACGGGTGCCATGAACCAATTTTAATTCAAAATCAACGGGATAAACAAGGATCATTGCTGGATCTAAGAGAAAGTTGATCACTTCATCGAAGTAATTGAGAGGTAGCCATCTTTGATCTGGTATTTTCTAGGATGTAGCTATTGCTACTGCTGGCGTTGGTGAAACTGTCGCTCGTGCCTGTGAAGCCCGTGTCAGTGTGAGATGGAGCGCTTGTCAGGTCCATAGATTCCCAGCCAGATGAATAGTCGTGGGAAATTGGTGCTTTGCAGCTATGGAAATGAGGTTCGAGAATGCTGAGCACATCCTGCGTAATGGAGGCAATCCATCACAAATTTAGTCCGGAAACCAAAAAGGAGGTTAATTAACAATTGCCATTGACGAACAGAGCAGGTGTCATGGATTGGTTCAATTTATGAAAATAATTACTATTTTGTTGAATTCTCACATGCTAAACCAACTGAGAAGGATAGAAAGCTCACCTTCATCGCTGGTCGATCATCTTTATTAAATAAGGCGCACGACAGAGCAATCTCAGCCATGTCCGTGTAGATATCTTTGGGGTAGCTGTCATCGAGTTTTGAATCTACAATTGCCTCAATTCCTCCGGATTTGAACTTCGGTCTCGCCTGCCAAGTGAGGTTACCATTCAGCACTCGAAGGCACCTCAAAGACTGCCAGGAAAAGTGATTTCGACGCCGAGCAGTGCGAAAGGCTTAACAAGACATGACATTGACTACCTGAAGATAATTTCCTGAATCAATTTCACTAGCATGATGTTTGAAAATTTCAGAAGTCTATCAAGTTGAGATGCCCTGGAATTTATTTCTTACCCATTCCACTAGGTTAAATTCATCCACTCGTGAGTGGTCAATGGCTCTTTGGCCAGTCACCAGCTCCAAAAGCACGATACCAAAGCCATATACATCACTGGCAGTTGTAAGTTGCTGCCTCAGGAAGTACTGGGGATCTAAGTACCTGTCATTTACAGATAATCGTAATGTCAAGGTAAGCAGAATATTAACACTCATGTCCTTCAGATTAACATCCTTCGGGGGTATACTTCAGCAGCGGCAACCACGATGTACCTCTTGACACTGACAGGTCTAGAAAACAATTAGTGAATTTTATGCTCACAACAGGATGCTTGAACGTTCTTACCCCGCAGTACCAGCAGGTCTGGTGGAGACATGAGTGGCAAACTCATCGGTAGCTTTGGAGATTCCAAAGTCGGCCACCTTTGCTATGAGGTTATCGTCCAACAATATGTTGCTTGGTTTGACATCTCTGTGAATAACTGGTGGATCCTGGATTTTTTTAAGCATAAAATGTTAGATTAACATGCATTCCAGTCTGAACTAAGTATTGAGGTATTTCCGACTCTAGCAGGTTACAGAATAGTCCAAAGTAACATGAAATCATCAAGAACTCAATACACCACCCCAATTCTATACACCAAGTAACATGCAAATCAGAAACGTACCGCAAAAGTATGAAGGTAGTTCAAGCCGTTGGCGACGCCTACGGCTATTTCCAGGCGACTATACCAATTTAAGGACTTGCCTGAGCCATTTGGTTCTGAGAAACAAAAATCATGGTCAAGGAATACACTTAATCACCTGTGTGGACGCCATCTCAAAAGAGAAATACACATGATTGGAGTTTCAGATATACTATTTTGCTTGCGAAAACAATCCCTTTATTTGTGTAAAAATAAAAAGAAATGAATGCGAGGAGAGGGTGAAAAACAAGAAATAATTGAATGAAAAACACTCGTAATGGTTGCAATTGATAGCACTCAATGCCACATATAAATTACGCTGTGAAACACGGGAGAATGATTTTTTGCATGCTTACTGAAAAGGTGAGCATGCAGATTTCCTTGACTCATATACTCGTAGACAAGGATCTGTACACAACATAACGTTCAGTGATGCACGTAATATACTGCAGAAAACTGACTCCAACAGCTAATCCTATCTGGGAAGAAGGTTATGATACAGATGTAGGATAAATCATTCAGCAAGCGTTCAAGAAGTACGAAATGAATTATAATGGGAAATATTATTGCCCCCGACCTGTAACCCAGATTCGTCGCAAAAACCTTCCAGACGTACAAGATTCTTGTGGTGAAGCCTGCTCAGCAACATAACCTGCAACACATATGCAACATGAGACATGCACACGAGAGATGGAGGACATCAATCCCGCTCTTGACTTAAACCCTGACTATTCTATGTAGAAATGGTAGGAAGATGAATAATACCTCATTTCGGAACTCCGCCAAGCCTTGATTACTTGTGACGGAGCCTGAGGCGCGTTTGATGGCCATTGTCCTACCATCCTTGAAAGTTCCAACGAACACCTTGCCGAACCCTCCTACGCCAATCTCATGTGTCTTATTAAAACCATCGGTCGCATTTGACAGCTCAGCTAGCTTAAAGCGTTGAACGCCTGATGGTGCCTGCCAATTTGGATCATTCGCGTCTGTTGCCACACAAGAAGTTTTAATGACCAGGTTAGACCTCTTTTCCTTAGTGCTAATAAGTTGCACAACAAGGCATATCCAAAACAATTTACTTGTAGAGCAAAAAACAATCCAGAAAATCCTCTTTCAGCCTGTAAACATTACTAAAAAGCGCTAATTGAAATCAGCTTTCAAGGGAGCAATTTTCTGCTGACGAACGTAAGGAAAGAGATTACTCATATCACAAACTGTGCCAAAATTTGACACATTTAGATCACCTGCTAGTAGTGCTGGATCGAAACTAGCATCCGCTTGCTTCACCTTGTCTTTCTTACGTTTCCACAAGATGCCGTAGATGATAGCTACAATGAACAATGCACCAAAAGCACCCAGCACACCGCCTACTATGGCACCGGTATACGAGTTCTTTTTTGGATCTAAACATTCAAAAGTCAACTAACCAAGTCAGTTGCGAAATGTGGCTCAGGCTTGAAAAAGGACCTCAGTTTCTAGTGTAATCTTGGTGCTCATGTAGGCGGTAGTTCAATGTCAGTAGAGAAGGGTAGAGCATTGCCTGCTCTTATGTACCAAGAAATAACATAAATGCTTAGCGACATTAGGACTAGAGACGGGTTGGGTGGTTTACCTGTTGGTCTGCAAGTGCACAATGATGAGTTGTAAGATTCTTGATTTACGGGACAAGGTGGGCATGCATCTGGAATCACAAAACTCTATATAAGGAAAATAATTCTCATGCGTAACTCGTGACTTGATAAAACTATCAAATTATTCGTCCAATTTAACAAAAATCACTGTCTTATTCAATAATAAGGCTCGAAACTGAAGCCACTCACTATTTGTAATCAAAGATGCATATGCATCACAGAGTGTACTGGTAAGGCACTTGTTCTCCACCCTTTTTACTTTCGGATCGAAACAATTATCATCAACATCCCAAGAGCTGAAGACGAGAAAAATGATTAGTAAAAAGCCACTGTAACCAAAGAGGAAAAATAAGTGTAGATAAACAATTCAAACGATAACTCATTTTATATCCATGTCTTCTGTCCAAACGATATATGCTGCCTAGATAATGTATAGAAAACAAGAGAGTTCTCAAATTTGAAGACTTACTCGCCGAGAAAAGTAGCAGGTCTAACTGGTAGGGTGCTTCCTGTTAAGAAATTGCATTGCAAGTTCCTGCAGAAATTAAATGGTATCAGATTCAAGGAAGACAGGTTTCGAGGATCTGAAAAATCTATTTTTAAAATCGGCAAGCAAGTGTAAATTGTGCTCACAATGTTTTCACCGAAGCGCTGAGATTCGCAGGATACGATCCTGTGAATCGGTTATCCTGGAGTTGTCTGCATCAAAGAAAACGATTTCTTTGAAGATCTTCAAACCAACTTTGATGCAAGTCATTAGCAATCAGCCATACAAAAACAAAGCCGACATCTACAAATATACATATATATATAGATGAGAATTCTTCGAAAAAATTACCTTTTCCAACAAGTCAACACTTCAATCTGTTCAAAGTAGATACAAGGGAATGAAAGCTTACATATTTGAGAGATTTTGGAAGGTCCAGATCCAAGGGGGAACATCACCAGACAAATAATTCTTGGACAGTCTACTGCAAATCATTCCACAGATTCGTATACCAGCTTTTGAGCACATCAAGACACAATGCACTCCTGGTGGAGAACATACAAAAGAACAACTTACTATTATCACGTCCTACAGTCACTTCAACCTCTCTTCAAAGCTTCTATATGATACTACTCCAAGTAATAGAATTACAGGAAAAACCTGGATTTATCATCTAAAGAAATGGATTCAGACTACGATCACCTTCAAACTTGCAGACTAAACAACAGCTACGGATTACAAGGAGAACAGGCAACAGAATTTGATGGTTTTCAGGTGCAAAGGCTTACAGTTCCTTCAACATCTTCATACTTTGCCATGTATCAGGAATACCACCTGTGAGTAGATTATTGTAAACATGTCTGATCAGAACAAACACATTCGTTAAAATTATAGTATTCGTCCGAATGTACATCTATTACACAAGCAGCATAAGTAAAAACATTATGATACTACAAGTACATAATAACATAACTTCGATGAACTCCATGCCAGAGCTTCGACCAACCACTTTGAAGGATGAAACCATACACAAATGCAATTTGCAGAGTAACGAAGGGAGTCTCACAATCTCCGCAATCGAGTTAGAGCACCCATTTCCGAAGGAAGTCCTCCCCATAAACCAGAGTCCCGAATATTCCTACAGTGGCACCATTTCATGATCAGAGAAAATACCATTCTTACACCATATGGAGAAGAATTAAATGAGTTAAAAGAAGGGATTCATAGACCAAAAAACAGTATGTTGAATACCATGGAAGAACCTACTGTAACACTCACAAGTATTCAAGATTGACGAGATTCCCAAATTCGGTTGGAATCTGTGACTTCCAACTGTTTAGCCACAATGTCCTGCAATGTTTGAATGTTAAAAGCCGCTCACAAATACAGGTTAACAAGACCAGACATCAAAAATCAAGCCATCCGCCAATCTCAGTATTGACATTAGCATACAAATCAGATAAAACTCCTTCTATTGCAAAACATTTTCAAAAATCTGAAATCGCAGGTGGTATATGTGGTACGTGAGAAATCCATGTTTCCCGAAGGACATATGCAAGCCATACCAATCTCTTTGTTCTCCAAGTAAAAGTCGCCATTTCTACAGAAAGGCAAACACAAGCACAATCCAAGGTTTTCAAGTTGTCGCACATGTAGCGATGCAGACTCACATCTCACGTAGATTTGTCAAACTTCCAATCTCCTTCGGAATGTCTCCAGACATTGTATTATTTCCAGCAAAACTGTCATGATCAATCAATTATTAACATAATGAATGTCACTAGTAAGATTCTGAGAATAATGTGAAGGTTTACATAATGGTTACATAGCATCACGAGCTTTAGGTGAATTAAGTATAATCACAAAACAATAAAACGTCAAATTTCTGAATACTGTATAAAGAGGATATTACTGACAAGATCTGCAGCTGTCGAAGGTTGCCAATCTTAGATGACAAGGATCCTGTAAGGTAGCAGTTATCGATTCTTCTGCACCTCGTGGAACAGAAACACATCAGAAACACAAGGAAAACATAGATCTGCAAATCAACACATACTTGTACACGGATATTCATTCCTAGATTCTTCAAAAACTCCATTCTAAACCAGGAAGAACTTCCTCAATATACGAAAGGAAAGGGATACAAACTAACATATTAAATTTGGAGCATACTCATTCAGCCAGGAACTAAATTTGTTGTAAGTCTTGCATAAAGCTTCAACCTGAGAAAACTTACAGCTCTGTGAGGTTGAACAAGTTGAAAACGGCATCGGGTACGCCTACACCCTTTGTCAAGCCGAGATTCCATGAAACATTGCTGCGAGCACACGTTATTCAGATTCTCTCGGCTTGGAACACTTTTTGATTTGTACCATTATCATCAATGTGTTTTCTGAAATAAGATGAACCAATTAAGAGCATATTTAATTACATGATATACCCCCCCCCCTCTCTACACACAGACCAGATGGAGAAGAGCTACAAGGACGAAAAATGTTCCGCCAACACGAAGACATGAATGTACGAAATGCTACCATAAGAAAACCAGAAAACTTTCAAAAACAAACAGCTGCGAGCAAGAATCATGTGTCCACCACGCTCTGATACTTACAAAGACTTAAGCGATGTCAAATTTGCAAACGGCCTTAAATCTCCTGTAACATGATTCCATCCAGATAAGTACCCAAATTTCTGGGGATCGAAATTGCTCGCATCGAAATGCTCCAAGAAAGTGAGCTTACGAATGGAATCCGGAACATCTCCGGCCACCCCCAGAAACGTGACATTTCTGCTCATCGAACCCACTCTTCAATCGTCAAAACATATTTTGCATCCCTTGAAAATGAGCTGAATCATGAATACGGTTGTGAGCCTCATTGAAAGGGAATTTTAAAACGACGACGAATTGGGTTTCGCACGCAAGAAGAGCTTCAAGTAGTTTAATCGAAGAAGTAGAGGAAAGGCTAGGCAGAGCACATATTTTTCGATTACATAAAGGTGCGGAGTATTACAAATATATGACGTGGTTGCCCAGTGGGTCGCATTTGACCCCTGTCCAATTAAGACAGGGATTTGTACCCAAAACGTCCCAGGTTGCATTGATGCCCCACTTCGCTTTTATGTCCAACAACGCAGTAACTGCAATTTCCGAAGAAAGAAAAGCATTCAGCAGCTGCAAATAAGATAGCTCACAGCATGAAGACGAGACGGCATCTATAGAGTTGTAAGCAGAATTTTCGCCAGGACTTGAATACTTTCACATCGCTACTACGATGCAATGGGGTTCAAAGAAACTCTATACCTTCTTCATTGCTTAAAGCCGCATTCGAGCACCCTAACGAGCCTACAGTGATCACCAAGCCCAGTTGCCACCATTTTAGGGCCATTGAATAGCCCACAAACTAATCCTGCACAGATGCAATATTTATAATGTAATTACAACATGCTGCTATTCGAATCATCAGAGTCTTCTTCATCCAGAAATCCAGTTGATTGTCAAACTATTCTGTACACGACAGTCTACCATGGCCAGTTCTAAAGTAGCAAATGGCCTACTTCTTTAACAGTTCATAAGCGTCTTGTTTGAGGAAAGACTTCCGCAAGATTGGTGGGTAGAGGTAGCTTCTACATGAGCACAAACCACCTTACGAGCCGTAGATTCAAACAGGCTAGTTTTCCACATGATAACGCTTATCAAGTTATTACAGTCAGCGATATGAACTCAGTTTCAAAGGAAGTTTCGCTGAGCTTGTTATCAATTGCGATTTACCATCCATTTGAATAATCGAGATTTGATTAAAGAAAGACGGAACATGTCAGACATTGTTTGAATCATTGCCCCGTCTACTAACTCTTGAGCAGCCATCAAGATTCGGGTTCAATTCTTCGCTGGGCTTAGGATCTGAAAGTGCAGCAAAGTGCATGCAGAAGCTCCAGCTTTGCTACAATTTTCTGCTGGGAAGCACCTTAAGCAATGTTTTCCCACGGGATAAACCCCAGTTTTCCTCGTAAGTGAATGAATTATAATACCTATTTGTGTATGTTTGTTTGTGTACTTGTCTATATATTTATGCAGTTGAAGGTCCCACAGCTCTCCTAAATGAATATTGGGGTTAATCACGGCAACAAACTAACTCTGAGGTGAGGAACCACACGGCCGGCATTGGTATGCACTTCGCAAAAAGCGCTGCAGTACTCGTGCTTAAAGTCCAGCGGACATTCAACTGTACATCCTGAGCTGGCGTTTACACAGCGTTTCCTTCAAGAGGGTGTTCGACTTACCTTCACACAAACCGAACAAGAAACAGAAGCTTTCTGTGAGGCGCTTACTCCGGGATTGGAAAACCAGGTGCTCTTAAGCCACTTCAATCGTCCAACTTAACAAGACAATTCGCTGACAATGGCTTCCTCTTGTCCTTCACTGCAGAGGACACTTCCCTCTTTTCAGTTCGTCAATCTCCACCTCCCAAACAAAGAAGGACAACACCAACTCGAAGTCTGCCAAATCTTTCCGCATGCTACTTCTTCTACGCTTCATGTTGTTCCATGATCGCTGCTCCAGCTCACCACTAAAAAGAAACCAAAACTAGTCACAATACGAAACGATTGTCGTTGTGATTCCAACCCCAAACCAGCAATCCCCGTAGGTTCCGAATACGAGCAACAGTTCCACGGCTCTCAAGGTCACTTGAATTGACACAAAAATCACACACACACGCTATCATACACAACCCCAAATCCTACAACCCCGCAACGGCATCATCATCAGCCAAGGTGCGCTGCAAAATCAGGCACGTGGTCGGCACGTAGTGCTTTGTAAAAACATGCTCACATCACACCTGACACAACAGCTCACATATGTTGACTTTCTCGTCACCCTCATCAGCCCAATGCGATCTCCCCCCCCCCCTCCCGAGCTGGGTAAACATGAGTCATCTGCAACAAGGAGAAGCTTCGACAAAACAAGGATGAATGCTCCAAGAGCTAGCACCCTACTTCGCTGTCTCACACACACACGCAGTCACTGACAACAAAGTCTTGAGATGAAAAAGGTAAAAGAAGACCAACATAGTTGTGGTCGGCCCCATGAAGCTCCATAAATAGCGCGTGAGTGGACCCAGGTTGCAATATATCCTCCTCATCCCCCTCCCTCCCTCCCCACCTGGGTGCTTCTTTTTCTTATTCTTCTTCCACTTGGCCTCGTGCCTTACCAATCTGTCTCGACCCTCACCCACTTTCAGCCCTTTCAGATCTGGACCAGTGACATTTGCAGCGTGAGCGGCGGCAGTGGCAGGGAAAGAGGCTCTCACGTTTGCATACCCTCCGAGAATAGTCTGCCTCTCCTCTCTCCCTCTCCTCTCACACAGATGATGGCAATCACTTCTACTTCACAGATGAAGATAAAATTCTCGGGGTGGGTCCATACTGCGACGATACCTCAAGAGCTTCTTCGGTAAGGGGATGATGATGATGCATCACTGCACAGACTGCACAGTCTACACAGTCAGTGACGCTGTAGCAATGGATGGGAGTGTTGTATTCTATTTCTTCTTCATATTTTAGTGTATTGGTATGTCTGGAATCTGCTTGTTTTTCGGCGTTCGACATGCTCTCGGTTGGTTGGGAAGAACTTTACAACACACATGCTTTAATGTGGTGCTCAGTTGCGAGTTACTCAGGTCAATGGGGATATGGACATTCTGGTCAACTCCCCAGTGAACGGGTTTTTCAACGCCACTGCGTGTGTAGAGTCGAAGCAGGAAAATGAACTCTCGTCCAAGAATGCTGGGTGGAGACTATGATGGAGTATTGACTTCAATATATATATATATATATATATATACATCTCTATAATTGGGGGGTGGTTGGTTGAGGAGGAAAGTGGGTGGAGAGGAAAGTTAGACATAAAATTGCAGAATCACCAAATTGTGAAGTTGATGAAACAGAGAGAGCGTCAATCTCCAAAGTACTAGAGTACAATTTGTTTGTTAGTGGTATGGGAAGAAATTGGAGCATCCTTTTTTTGGTCTCCACCCTAATCAGCTCTTTAAAGTTGTCTTCTTTTAGTTAGACTAGAAAACAATTTGTATGTGGACAAGTTAATAGGTAATGAAGGCAAGTCTAAGTTGCCATTGAGAAGAATCATCTCCATTTCAATAAAAGGATTAGAAAAGGGTGTCAATAACTCTTCAATTTGTCATTAAATCATTGGTCCACTTAGTTCTTTTACCAATATTTCCCTTACACCTATTCTCTCGTTTTTTCTTGATAATTGTAGGTATTTCGAAAAATAAGTAAAATAAATAATAATAATAATAATAATAATGTAAAAAGTTGAGAAAACGAATAATTGAAAGAGTGTTTGGTGCCACTTCTGGATGCAAATTTAGGTTCATTAGGTGTTGGAAATACATCTCAAAAGATTTTCAAAACCTGTATATTTAGAGTGGAATATTGATGTGTAATTATTGCTTATTAAAGAGGAAAGCAAATTGGCATTTGAAGTTGTTAAAAAAAATTGTTTAAAACATAAGATGTTCTTCTTTAGTATATCCAATCTTCTTAAAAGTAGGATGTATAAAATCATATTTAAAAACAAATTCTTCATATAAAAATATTTATGTTAATTATCATTGTATATTGTTTATTTAAATTAATTTCTCCAAAATAAGGATATAGGTTTTTATGAATTTTTTATTTATTATTCAAAACTAATATATAATAAAGTAATTAATATTTATTTTCAATAAAATTTACTTTTTATATTTTTTATTACATAAATATATATATATATATATATATATATATATTCTATTATAAATCAACCAATATGGCCTACATAAAACCATATAATGTGCTAACAATTTTTTCTACTTCTTTTTTTCTAACAATTTTTGCTAATAATGTTTTTTTTAGAATTTTGTGAAGCTATAAAATAAACATCCAATAGTTTGGATTCTTGTTTTTAAAAGAGTCTACATGAGTTTTTTGTCAACTTATACATATAAAGATAAAAAAAAAGATTATTTTTCGTATTTTCAATGCTTCTATTATATTCCTCTCTTAATCAGCAATTCTTTGATATCTTTATATTAAAAAACACACCTTCTAAAATTATATACATACATTTTTAGCATTAATCTTATTTTTAATTACATACATATATAAATATATATATATATATATATATATACATCTTGATATATTTAAATTAATTTTTATTTATTTTTTACTTTTATTTATGTTTTCTTTTGAAATAAATTTTATACTTCTTTTTATTAATATTTATGGAAATTACTAGAATTAGATAAATTATTTCTCAAGCATATAGCTCTTTAAGTTCTTATTGATTTAAAAATTTATAATAAGTTTTATTTAAGTATGTTAATACATAATATTATTTATGTGATTTATAAAAAAAGACTAATTTTTTTAATATTACAAATCAAACCAAATAATTTCTATTCAAATATAAATAAGATCATTTTGTTTCGTTAATATTATCACAAATATTTTGATTTTGAATTTTATGATAATTTATGTAATTAAAATGAATAAATAAAATGATCTATGTTATATTTTTATACAAAGACTTATATAAAAAATAATCATCAATTTTTAAAATTGTATCATATAATTTGAATTTAATTTAAAATTGATCAAGGATTTTAGTTTATATCAAAGTTTTCAAAGAAATTCTTTAAAATCTTAAATATAAAAATCAAACTTTTATCAAAAATTTATTGTTAAACCAACACAAATAAATAAAGTTACATATCAGATATTATAGAAATAATTACATCACACCAATATTTATTTTTAATTCTCTCTCTCTCTCTCTCTCTCTCTCTCTCTCTATATATATATATATATATATATATATATTTATTTATTTATATTTATATTTAAGTGAATTTAGTTATACAATAAAATTACATGATTTTAAATTGATTTTACTTATTATTTATAAATTAATACTTTCAATATTTAAAAGAAAATAACTTTATAATAAAAATGTTATATGTTAACTTTTTAAATTTTATACAAATGTAAAGATATAATAAAATAAAAATTCAAGAATTATTTGAAATAAATAAATAAGATTAGATAAAGTAATATTAAATATTCTTTAAAATATAAGATATATTTAAAAGTAATAATGTAATTTAATTATATTTTATAATAATATAAATTTATTGATAATGGTATAAATATAGAAAATTTATTATTAAAATAATATAAATATATATCACCAAAAAATATAAAAAATAATAAGAAAGAAGATAATAAGAAATTAAAATAATTTTTATTAAATAGATAAAAACTAAAAAGTCTCAAATCAAGACTAGAATATAAAAAAGATTTGACAAGATTTAAGATGGTCTTAATCTTACTTCTATATATATTAACTACTAAAAAGACCTTGTAGACCATGAAATTTAAGAGTCTAAATTATAAGTTCATTCTAATAGAATTTTCTTATATTATAAAGCTTATAAGCTAATTTTTAATAGTTATATAGCATATTTGAAAGAATATTAAGATTTAGCTTTTATCTAAATAGCTTCTTTAATATATTTTAAGAAATAAATTCTTTACTTAACATGTTTCTATATACTTCTATTTCTATCTATATAAGTAATATAAACATCTAATATATATATATATATATATATATATATATATATATTATAGCCAACCATTATAAACTATATATATATATATTTTATAGCCAACCATTACAAACTATATATATATATATATATATATATATATATATATATATATATTATAAATTAATAAAATCTAAGATTTTTATAAGATATTTGTAAGAAAAATTAATCTATGTTTTATGAAAGGCTTAGGTTACTAATACTCTTTAAGTTAATATATGCATATCTATTATGTATATTTACATATCCAAGGCTTTTGATTTGCTCATCTAAATCCTATTTTTCTTATTTCTATGTAAGTCTTGGTTTCCTTCCTTTTCTCTTTTGTCTCAATACAAGTCTTGATTTCATACCACAAATTGCAACACAAATTTGCAATAAGATGAAATACTAGCAAATAAAAGAAACATAAGAACATTAATGTTAGTTTAGTGAGTAGTTGGATGAGAAAAGGTAATGTAGCTACTTTATCCTCAATTGAGACTCCTGCCATGATAAACTTTTTTTTCTTCACTTCCAATATTTACATGCATAGTTATATTATGGTTGTGTAGGTGCTGAGATAGTAGTCAAGTTGTGATTGCATCATCTTATGCATGATTTTTCATGGATGTAATTTTTTTTCATGTAATTAAAAAATAAAAAATAAGATCAATGTATTATAATATCTAAATATATGGAAAGAAAGAAGACAAATCAATTTTATTACATTCCTATGCTATTGATCCAAATATTTTGTTGAAACACCATAGCAGCTTGCTTTGCAAGCTCTATAATTTGAAATTGAGTAGAAACAAAAGTATGAGTAAAAGATAGAACCTCATAGAAAGAAATGAATTAGAAGAGTTAAGAAAGACAATATGAACTTAATGGAACATAAGCAAGATGTATACTTAAAATAGATATAAGTTCTACTTATAATATTACAAGCTTCTTGTAAGCTACTTGAAGAATTTTCAATGTAATTTCAACTTTTTAAGCATTGTATTGCTTTGCAACGTCTCAACATTTGACTTCATCAAATTTACAAACCTGAATTAATAGCCATAATTCACTTTTTTTTTTTTTTTTTTTTTTTTTTTTTTAATAAACAATGATAAATATCATCCGTTGCTTTTTATAACTTTTTTCTATTCACTTCATCTTAGATTGAAATTTACATCAAACAAACTTGTAATATGGTCCTTTGTCATAAAAAATTACAAATCAGCAAATAAACGTTATGAATTGAAATTCTGAAGTCTTTGCTAAGACAATTGTTGAATTATTACTAAGTTATTATATCAAGCAAAGATTAGTGCTACAAAATAGAAAAGAAATGGCAAGATTTTGTCACGGACATACTCATGTAAGGTAGTAATTACATATACAAATAGGTAGAAGTAACTAAAAGTAAATAAAAATAAATTAATTCTATAGTATTTAATATGAAAGCTTCCTAGAAGCTTCATAGATGTTGCTTTGACTTCATAGGTGTCTTTAATTGACTTTTTGGATTAGAAACGTGGTCAAAAACTTAACCATGTGCCACACATGTTGTTAGCTTGAAGATCAAGTTAACTATATGGCCCACACATAGAAAAACTTGCCTTGTAAGTCAAGGCATGTGACCTACAAAGTCAACACATATTGGAGGTCCTATAGAACGTCGCCACGTAGCCCTAGTTAGATAGTATATATAGAAACAAGAGTGAAGCCTTCTTTACTCTTGTCAACTCCTTTCTTGCTTCCAGTCTAGTTTCAAGGGTCTTTAGTTTTCTTGTCTTTTGGCAATAGTCATTCCAGTTTCTCTTTCAATATACATACTTTTTTATTTATATTTTGTTACCTTTCTTTGAGTGAAGGCTGACTTGTCTGAATTGCTTTTTCATCAAGTTCTTGTCCTTGACAGATTAACAAGAGTATACCTACAATATTAGAGCTTTGTCTAATCTTGATTAGAAGTAGATTACTCTTTTATCTTGATAAGATATAAGCATATTAGAAGTTACGGATTACCCTCTTCTAAACTGATATTGTCCTTAGTATTTTCTTTGTTCTTAAGTCCTCTCTTTTATTTGTCTTGAGCGATATTAGACATCTTCTCTTTTCTAAGTGTTATTATAGCAGAACTTGTTGAAATGAAGAGTGCAATGGCACAAATGCAAGAACAATTGAGGGAGTTAATACTTGTGATGCATCAACTCAATTTACCACCACAAGGAGCAACAAGATTGGCAGGAAGTGAAGATATAGAAATGATTGAAGCTACTTCAACATCTGCACCAAACTATGTCCTTTCTCCTATGGTGGAACGCCCTTCCACTGTTATAGAACCAAGAATTACCCTACCCGAGAAGTTTGATGGCACTAGATCCAAGTTTCAAGGATTTATCAATCAATTAAAACTTGTGATTGAACTTCAACCCCAAAGCTATCCAAATCCAAGATCGCAAGTTAGATTTATTGGTACGCTGCTTTCTAGTTCAGCACTATCGTGGTTTTCATCTTTTTTTGAACGGCGAGATCTAATATTGGATAATCTAGAGGTTTTTTTGGTAGAGTTTTGATCCATGTATGGAGAACATGATACAATTCGTGTTGCAACTAATAAGATCTATATTTTACGACAAGGCAATCGATTAGTAACGTTGTACGCTTCATAATTTTGATAACTTACAATTGATATGAAGTGGGATGGTATTGTACTTATTAGCCAATTTCTCTACGGATTACAATATGAGGTAAAAAAAATTAATGCTCAACTTACTTGATCATCAAACATTGAATCAAGCAATGACTTTGTTGTGAAGTGCGACAATCACCTTTTTGAATTTCGATCTGAGAACCGTACAAGTAGACATCAACGTTACTATAATTCAATGGCAACACCAATACCTCTTCAACACATATATTCGGAAGTAGAGGATATGCAAATTGATACAGTACGTTTCAAACCTCTTACTAAGCAAGAAAAGACTCGTCGTTGTCAAGAAGGATTATGTTTATATTGTAGAGAACCAAAGCACACTGCTCAACATTGTCCAAAAAAATGACGCAATCACAAAATGAGGAGTATGGCTGCGAAAGAAGACAATATGTCGAAAAACGAATTTGTCCAGCTACAATAGGGACCGTGCGGTTGGAACCTTGCACAACATCTAGTAAAGGTCCTATTCTCTCCTCAGAGCCCTCTCCTTATTTTACATTAAATATTATTTTAGGACCTAAATATTACAAAGCCTCTATTTTATTAGATTCAGGAGCCTCGGCGTGTTTCTTAGATGAAGAATTTACTAAAAGACATAGCATAACTTTAGTAAAGAAAACTAAACTTGTTCATGTAGAAGTCATAGATGGTCGTCCATTATCTTCTAGAAATATTACTCATGAAACCCTTCCTATAGAAGTAATAATCAATGGTCATAATAGCTTTGTAGTATTTAATATCATTAGATTTCCCTCTAATCCCATCATTTTAGATTTATCGTGGTTAGAAAAATACAACCCTCAAATAGATTGGATTTTCTAAATTCTTACTTTCTCTAAAAGTATAACTAATATTGTAGTTAATCAGGTAGAGAGTCATAAGTCCAGTTCAATTAAACCCGTATTCATAGGTACAAAAGCTTTCTTGCATACTGCTATGAAAAAATCACCATATATTATTTATGCCACACCTGTTTTTACTGGTGGAAAGACTTCAAGTGGCATTCCAAGCCAATATTAAGAATTTCAAGATGTATTCGAAAAAAAAATGTAGATACACTCCCGAAACATCGTCCCTATGATTGCTCAATTGACCTTCATGAAGGAGCACAACCGCCATTTGGATCAATCTACATTTTATCACAAAGTGAGTTGACTGAACTCAAAGAGTATATTGAAGAAAATCTAGCCAAGAATTTCATACGCCATTCTAAATCTCCGGCAGGAGCTCCAATTCTATTTGTGAAGAAAAAAGATGGATCATTGCGGATGTGTGTTGATTATCGAGGACTCAACAAGATTACCATCAAGAACAGGTATCCACTACCTTTAATATCTGGACTTCTTGATCAGCTGAATCAGGCTAAGATCTATACAAAAATAGATCTCGGGGGATCATACAATCTAGTACGCATCAAAGAAGGAGATAAATGGAAGACTGCGTTTTGAACTGGGTATGGATATTTTGAATACAACGTCATGCTTTTTGGACTTACAAATGCACCAGCAGCTTTTCAATATCTAATGAATGATGTTTTTTGAGAGTTTTTGGACGATTTTGTGGTCTATTATCTAGATGACATCTTGATCTATTCTAAGAATCCAAAAGAACATGAACTTCATGTTCGTCATGTGTTACAAAAATTAAGAGATGCAAGATTCTATGCCAAGATAGAAAAATATGTATTCCACACTGCTCAAGTCGATTTCTTAGGTTACATCATTTCAAGTGATGGACTTATGATGGATCCTAAGAAAGTTCAAAGTATTATAGATTGAAAGATCCCAAAAACGATAAGAGATGTCCAATGCTTTTAGGAATTTGCCAACTACTATTGGATCTTCATCAAGGACTTCTCTCTACTTGCAACTCCACTTACACGTTTGACTTATAAAGACAAACTCCAATGGAATCAAGAAGCAAAAGTTGCTTTTGAATCTTTGAAGATAGCATTTGTTTCTGCACCAATCTTATATCATGTTGATTTTTCCAAAGCATTCTTTATGGAAACACATGCATCAGACTTTGCTCTGGGTGCAGTTTTATCACAAATAGGAAAAGATGACAAACTTCATCTAGTAGCCTTTCATTCAAGAAAATTCTTAGCAGCAGAAATTAATTACGAGATCCACGACAAAGAACTTCTTGCAATCGTGGATTCTTTTCAAGAATGGTGTCATTATCTAGAAGGCGCTTCCAGTCCAGTCATCGTGTATACGGATCACAAGAACCTCGAGTATTTTATATGAGCACACGTATTAAATCACCGTCAATCTTGTTGGAGCATTTTTTTATCAAGATTCGAGTTCATCATTACTTATCGGCCAAGAAAACAACAAGGTTTGTCCGATGCCTTGTCTAGACGTTATTATCTTGTACCAAAAGAAGGAGATGTAGCTTTTGAGCAATAAAGAATGGTTCTCTTGAAGCCGGAGCAATTTCATCTTCGAGCAATAAAATTAACATTGACTGTTGATTTAACTTTTCTTAAGCAAGTCCACTTAAGTATGTCTTCAGACCCTCTTGTTCATGATATCAAGAATAATTCTTCTAAATCTCATGATCCCTCTAAATTTGAATTTAAGAACAACCTTATCTATTTGGAAGGATGCCTATATGTTCTAGAAGGAGAAGCACGTTAACGTATTCTTCAAGCTCATCACGACTTTCCAGCAGCAAGATATTTTAGATATAATAAGACTTTGGACCTGGTATCTAGGGATTTTTGGTGGCCTCAAATGTGGAAGGTAGTCAAATATTTTGTATAATCATGTGATGTTTGCTCAAGATCAAAAACTCCTTGTCATCGATCCTTTGGACTTCTTCAGCCATTACCCATTCCATAACAACCATGGTCTTCTGTTTCTATGGACTTCATCACAGATCTTCCAATCTCAGGTTTTTATGACTCT
Organism: Physcomitrium patens; assembly: GCF_059467195.1. Classification (NCBI taxonomy): domain Eukaryota; kingdom Viridiplantae; phylum Streptophyta; class Bryopsida; order Funariales; family Funariaceae; genus Physcomitrium; species Physcomitrium patens. The sequence goes on from NC_143411.1 coordinate 8,421,775, forward strand.
ATATTCGTGATAGTAGATCATTTTACCAAGATGACACATTTTGTACCATGTATAAAACATATCACAGGTGAAGAAATAGCTAAGCTCTTTCTTGACAATATCTATCGCTATCATGGATTACTCAATGATATTATATCGGATAGGGGAATTCAATTTGTATCAAGATTTTGGCGGACTCTTTTTAAGATTCTAAAAATAGTTATAAAACTATCTTCGATATTCCATCCTCAAACTGATGCACAAACGGAACGTGTTAATCAATTTTTGGAGTAATATTTAAGATGTACCATTAATTACCAATAAGATGATTAGACAACTCTTTTGCCATTGGTAGAGTTTGCTTACAATAACATGGTACATTCTTCTATAAAACAAACACCTTTCTTTGTTAATTATGGTTATCATCCACGACTTGATACTTTTGACTTTTCACAAGTTGATAATCCTACTGCAAAAGATTTGGCAATTCATTTATCAGAGCTACATGCAACGATCAAGGCGCAGTTAAAAGAGGCTCAAGAACAACAAAAGGTCAATGCGGATGTCTATCGAAAGGAACAACTATCATTCCTCTTGGGTGATAAGGTATGGCTATTTTGTGACAATATCAAGACCACTCGTCCTTATGACAAGTTCGACTATCGAAGACTTGGACCATTTTCTATTTCTACACAAATCAATCTAGTTGCATATCGTTTACATCTATCGGAGTCAATAAAAATCCATCTAGTATTCCACTAGTCTCTTCTTGAACCATACAAGATAGTCGACATACCAAAAAGATGACAAGCTCTACCTCTTCTTGTAGAAGTGGACAATAATGAAGAATTTGAAGTAGAAGAAGTCTTAGATTCAAGGCGACGTCAAAATAAATTGGAATATCTTGTCCATTGATGCGGATATGATATTAATAAACGCACATGGGAGCCAATAAAGAACCTTGCAAATACAGCAAAGGCGGTGGAAGCTTTTCATCGATGACATCCATCAAAATCAAGATGAAAACCTTCTTTATAAAAGAAACAACATCTAGGTAAGATAACATTCTACTTTCAATCTTTATTTGTAGCTTCTTTGTAGTTGTGACGCTTAGAAGATGGAGAACCAACAACCAGCATATTTGACTCAAGAGCCTTTATTTGCTGACCTGTCGGATGAGACATTATGATTGTCACAACCTTCAAGACGATGCAATCAAGATGAAGATCTTCAAGAACGACATGTTCTTCCTCGAATAGATGGTGAGATACAATGCGTTTGGTATCACGATTTGGGAAGGGACTCCTGATGTTTGGTGATTTTGCTAGAGGTAGGAACAACCTCCGATGGTGTTTCAAATGTTTTATTCGAAGTAAGTTATGAAGGCCTCAACAATGATCAAATAACTGGGTGGTCTTCTCGCCCTGGTATGGGACACTACTAATGGTTGAGAGGCCCTATCAATCATCTTTGAAGAGAACAAAGATCAGAGTATGTGGCAAATATAATTTGTTGCATCATAGATTTTCTTAACATATGATGACTGCTCCTCGTCGAACTCGTCCCTAGAAGAGGGGGTAATGTCACGGACATACTCATATAAGCTAGTAATTACATATACAAATAGGTGGAAGTAAGTAAAAGTAGGTAAAAGTAAGTTAATTCTATAGTATTTAATATAGAAGCTTCTTAGAAGCTTCATAGACTCTGCTTTGACTTCATAGGTGTCTTTAATTGACTTTTTGGATTAGAAACGTGGTCAACAACTTAGCCATGTGCCACACATGTTATTAGCTTGAAGATCAAGCTAACTACGTGGCTCACACATAGAAAAACTTGCCTTGTAAGTCAAGGCATATGTCTTACAAAATCAACACATATTAGAGGTCCTATAGAATGTCGCCACATAGTCCCTAGTTAGATAGTATATATAGAGACAAGAGTGAAGCCTTTTTCACTCTTATCAATTTTTTTCTTGCTTCCTGTCTAGTTTCAAGGGTCTCTAGTTTTCTTGTCTTTTGGCAATAGTCATTCCAGTTTTTCTTTCAATATACATACTTATTTATTTATATTTTGTTACATTTCTTTGAGTGAAGGCTCACTTGTTTAAATTGCTTTTTCATCGAGTTCTTGTCCTTGAGAGATTTGTACCAAGGCAAGGAAGAGAAGAAGAAGTGTCGAGATCCATTTCAAAATAAGAAAAAAATGATTTGGATGATCCAATAAGAAGCCTTAGGTGTGTGTATAGATATAATGGATGTATGTATAACAACTTGGGATATTCTTACAACTTGAGCCTTTAAAAAAAAGTAACTATTAAGTATCATAAGCTATCAACAAAATTTCAAATTAAAGCAAGAGAAATACTTACTTATTTTATCATTATCAAAGCTTTTAATGCTATCTTCAAGTAACATGTTTTACATTTCATCAAGTATAGTATCTACTTGTAATAGTATTATTCAATATTGAGATTTTTTTCTAATGTTATCATATTATAAATATTTTAATTTTCCATCTACTTGAATAATACATGTTTCTCTTTAATATCATTAGTTTTATTCCAAACTTATCCATATTAGCACAACTTAAGTAACTTTATTAGCAATTATAAAAGTAATTATTTTTGAAATAAATCTCTTTTCTATTACTTCTCCATCTTATAAAGAATTTTTAATAATTCATCTTTGAACTTATTTGTTCTTATGATATATCATTTTATTACCAATGGTTATTATTAGATTTTAATAGATATGATTGATATATATAAAGTAATTCTAACAACTTTATAAGGTTCTTGGATAGCTCCTATTCATATTTACTAATATTATACCTATGTCATTATATAAAATATTTCAATATATTTTAAATCTCCTTTAAATCCAAGATTTTTTTTACTTTAAATTCTTATTTGACATCTATTTTAATACAAGATGGTAGTAATTGATTTTTGTCTAATATCATATTTATAATATAAAGCTTCATAATAGTCACATCAAATGCAAGGTGAATTGATTATTGTAATTAAAAATAATTTGTAATTAAAATAATATATTTTTTTTTTAATAATAAATAAGCTAATATTTCTATCATCCAAATTTTCACAAGATTGAATAATATTAATGTTATGACAAAGTAATCATATCTCATTACCAACTTTGAATGAAGTTTTTAATTTTTAAAGATATGTATATTAATTAATTATTTTTCTTAAATTTTTCTAATTATATCTTTGTTATCATATATAGCTCTATTTTTCTACTTGCTATATCTATTTCTACTATCTTTTAAACTTAAGATCTATTCTAGTATTGATTTTAACTTCGTTAAAGATATCAAGAAGTTCCAATATTAAAGTCAAAAGATAATATTTTTTCATAATCACTTTATTTAGTCTACTATAACCTACACACTTTTATAAGGATACAATTCTTTTATTTCACAAAGAAATTGGCATATATATAAGAAAATTTCAATTTTAATTAAATATTTATAAAATATTTTTTTCAATATTTATTTTGAACCAAGCCAACTTGTGTTAAAATGTATTTTAAATTGATCCAAAAAATAGTTGGTCTTTTTTTTGAATGTCAATTTTCTTATCATAAGGTTAAAATTTTGGTATTAAATGAATGTTATTATTTTTAATTATAACTTAAAATTTTATATATTATTTTAAAATTTTGTCACAAATAATATTTGAATGAAGATTTATTCTTGCATAAATAAATAAATAAACAAATTTTAGCTTATATAAATATCATTCTTCCAAAAAATAAAAAGTTGATTTTTTAAATATAAAGTAAACTTCTTGATTTGATGTTTACTTGTATAAATCAAGAAGAAACTCATAGTTATAAGATATCCAAGCTTTATGAAGATTATACATTTATAATCATAATATATCTACAATGATAGGTTTAGTTAGAGATTTTATAATATTTAATTTTACTAATATTTTGTAATCTTTTATAATTACTAATATTAGTAGAATTTGATATATGATATCTTTAGAAGATAAATATTGTCTATCTATGATTTTTATAGTTAAAATATTATACATTTGTACCAACAATGTGTTATGATATTAAGAAAGAATTTCAACATAATTACAAATAAAAGCATTAGAATTTGACAAGGTAAGAGTAGAAATCATATAATTTTAAGATCTTAAAAAAATCTTGTAGAAAAAAATAAAAATTAAAAATTAAATAATAATAATATAGGATTGTTGCAAACTAATATTATACAAAAATCTAAGTATATGATATTAAATATTATTAAACAAATATTTTTTTTAATATATCATCTTTTAATATTATATTTCTTATTTTGTCATTTGTCTCTTCTTAAGACAATATTAAACAATATGTTTTGTTTTTCCATAATATAAGTATAACTTTTTCAATTAAGATTGGATTACTTCTTTTGGTATAAGAAGTTTGAAGTGTATAGCATCAATTTGCATATCTTCTACATTTGATTGTTTATTTTATTTGTAAAAGTAATAGTAGCAAAAGTATAAAAAAGTTAAATTACCATCATACAACTTTCTAACTAAGCTCTAAAATTTGGTTTTTGTATTTGATAGCAAAATAATTTTTTTAATTAAATATATAAAAATCAAGCAAGTTGAGAAATATATTTTTTTTTTATCATTTTGTAATTTGTAAAAAAATTGGTTAATAAGTGTTATATTATTCTTTTCAACATGAATTTTTAGTTGATAAAGCTGTGATACATATATTAGTACAAATCAAAGAAGTATTTTGATATTTTTGATATTAATATAATAAAAATATAAATAAATTATTTTTTATATTATAATTATAACTTTAAAAAAATATATGTATTCTTAAATTAATAAACTTAACTCAATGTCCTTTTATATCAATTTTAAGACACAATCTATGCTTTAAGATTATTTTACAAGAATGTATGGTAATATATTTTGTGTTTCAATATTACATGCTATTCTTTCTATTTTATTAATTTTTATTAAATTATATTTAATTTGATATAACCTACTAATTTTATCATTAATCTTAGAAATAAAAAATGTTAATTTAAATTACTTTTTTAAAAAAAATATATAATATCATTGCATATATTTATTTAATTCAAATATAGATGAATTTTAATAAGGCATAATTTACAAGTTTACAATTTTTTATACTACTTTTTAACTAATTGAAAGTATTGATTTTTTCAAAACAATCATTTTTTATTAAGAATGCAGGCAAATGATTCTCTTGATTTAGTATTAAGGAAAAACAAAGCAAAATCATTCCACCAATTAAGCAATAATAAAATTAATAAAAAAGATTATGAATTAAAATTTCAACAAGACTTCTAGAAAATATTTACAGCATGACTATATTAAAATTTTATTAAATAAATTAAAATAATGTACTATCGTCTTGTCATACAAAATTGAAACCATGTAGCTTAAATGATTGTGTGTCAAACTTGTGAAGGGAAAAAATAAATAAAATAATAATAATAATAATCAAGACAAAAATGATTGGGCTTTGAACTCACATTTTTCAATTAAAATTGTAAGTAAAGGATGCACAACTACCAACAAGTATAGCAACATAAAATCAAAGAGGGTGATTAATTGAAATGTAAGATTAATCACATGCACAAAAACTCAGAAACAATCTCTACTAAGTTTTAAAATTTAGATGAAAATATTTCCCCATTATACAAAAGAGTGATAAATCATCAATTTCAAGGACAAAAAAAAGACAGAAGCAAGTTTCAACAAATGAAACGGCAGATACAAGAAGAAAAAAAAGTTAATATTTATCAGAATCAGCAGAAGGGAGCTAAAGAACCACACAACACAACACTCCACCAAACCTCATAACCACTCATGTTTGAAGCGCCGCCTCGTAAGCAACAATACCCACCGCCCGCACCCCCTAACGAGGCAGTTTTAAAAAAAATATATGAAAAGAATATCTTCGTCTTGTAGACACCCAACGGTGCATGGTTTTCACACCAATCATGTCTTGCTTCAGGTACACTTTGTCCATTGGGAATGGTCCATACTTGTCCTAGCAGCTCTCTCTCTCTCTCACTTTCAACGCAATGAAATGTCAAACAGCTTGTGAGCTATGCGCTGTGAAGAAGCCCATCTTTAACAATGTGGGTGTTTTTTTTCTCTAATCTTCTCAAGTAAACACCTGAACTGTTATTGTGGTTGTTGTGGTGGTGGTGGGGTCACACTATGCTGTAGACGATACGGATATAGTGCAGAGAGGGAGACAGAGAGAGAGTGTGTGTGTAAGAAAGATCGGTGAGGGGCTATCAGTTTTGGTACATGTGGGTTTTATTAGCTGGTCATTGACCTTCGATTTTTCCAAAGCAAAAATGAGGTGCAGGAATCATGATGAGCTGCACGAGCAAGTCCAACGCAGACTCACTCACTCAAACAACAGAATATCTTTGACGCTGCCCACGAAATGATGCCTGCATGGTCCGGAATTCTTCGGATATGATCACGTGGACGACGCGCTAGAATGTGCACTAGTGGGGTTTGTAGTTGAGGTACTGCAGCAGCAGCAGCAACAACAACAACAAAGGGATTTGAAACAGCTTGCAACAGTACATTTCTCTGAGTTGGAAGCTGGCATCGACAACGGGTATGGCCACAGCCACTAGCTTCAAGGAATGGCAGTCCACAGCCAGCCGCGAGGACGACTCGCTTCGAGATGTAAAATCTAGGGTTAGGACATCGGTCTTGCTGATGGTTTTAATCCTCGTTGTCCCGTTGAGAACATACGACGACCATTGTGAAGGTCGCTCTCAAATTGCCGACAGATCCAGAGCGTAATTGCTTTTCGATGTAAGAATAAACTGTCGCAATGGAATTATTTGGAATAAACAGGAACTTGTGTCAGTGAGAGGCGTTTCCAAAACCTGCAGCGACACAAACCGTAGGTATCCACAACGCAGCCAGTACTCTGTGCTTGCTAACGGAGGGACGTGGATGAAGCCACGCCACAAAATCCACAATCAACCGTACCATGACAGTTATCATGCTTACCTAAAAATCGTAGTTATTGACATGATGATCACGTTTTACCTAAGGTGCTGGGTTGTTAACCATTGATTTAGTTAATCCTCCCTGAGGACATTCAATTCACCCTTCAATTGTAACAAGCTGCACGATGAAGAAAATAATATCCAAAAATGTTGTCAGCAGGATACTCCGAAACATGCAAAGGTGATTGCAGTGGATACTTGAGCCCTAAATACGGTGGGTGTTCAGCACAAGACCAGGAACAGATTTACAGATACATCCCAGTTATTAAATTAGGGGTCCAGAGTACTGCCCTAAAACTTGTGGCACAAGCATGGCGCAGACATACAGAACGAAAGCCCAGCAAGTGGGGTGATGTAGGGCACACTGCAGAGCTTTGCAGCAGAGGATCCATTCCAACACTGACACTCCGCGGTGCATACATTTAGATTTCAGACCTGCCACAATGCTCGTGTCAACCTCTGCACCGTTTTCATCTCCCAGTATGTTTCAAACTGTAGTCTCACTTATGAAGTGAGCAATGCGCTAAGCATCGCTGGTAGAGCTGGTGTGGGTCATGTGAAGTCACACGGAGAAAGACGCAGGGAGGCACTTTTTATACACAAACAGAACAAGCGCCAGGAAAAACCGAAAGCAACAAAAAGGAGAGGACAACCAAACTTACGGCGGACGCCATCGAGTAGTCAGAGAAAACTTGCATTAAGAGCAACATAAATCGCAATAAAAAAAACCAGTCGCAACCAAAACAATGAAGCAGCAGCGTCAGCATTTAGCATAGTAACAACGGAAATGGCAATAAATCATCAAACACGTGTTAAATGTGTGACTTCCTGGCACCACTAACAACGAAGTCTGCGGTACCAGAGTGCATGCGTGCCAGCAAACTACCAGGCAAACCACATAACCTAGCGTGATTGAAAAAGTATATTTAACATACTAATTCACAATCTCAACATCTCACATTCTCCTGGAAACTCATTCAGTCACAAGCAATGACAATAAACTACACAAGTAAACAAAGTTACCACATAACAACAGGGATAACGAATCCCACGCCAGGAAAGAAAACTCAGGCATCAGCCCCAACCAAAAAAAAAAAAACAAGTTGTGGACAAATCAGCACAAGAATGTGTATGTACAACATGCATCGCTGCTTCAGCTTTGCGCCATTTTCATTTCTCTATATTTCTCTTCTTTGCACACATCATCTGGTAGTACCTCCATCGTCACTGCCGTCTCTCGTGTATGCTACACCTTCAACCTTCTCTTGCCGCCAAAAAAGAATCTATCGTGACCACCCCATATATTCACACCTCCCTCTCTCTGTACACCGCCACCTCCACCTCCACGCGCACCCTCCCTCCCTCTCCTCACCCCCTTCCCTTCCCTTCCTCTTCCTCTACGACGGCGGTGCGCACGTCCGCGTCACCGGGTCCCATAACGCCGGCAGCAAATACTTCCTCTCCCCCACTCCCCTCACGTTGTAGCTCGCCCCCGACACCGCATCCTCTTGCAGCTTCCCAGGGTACCCTGGATACGCCCCCTCCCCGTAGATCCCCGCGCACGCCGTCCCTGCCTCCAGAGCCGCGCCCACATCGCCCTGGTACCACCCGTTCATGTAAGGATCCGTCGCCGCGCCTGCCAGCACGCTCCCGATGTTCATGATCATCCCATCCGCGCCCACGTCCCCGTTCGGAGCCACCACAGGCACGAACTCCGCGGGGCCGTACTCCGCACCCGCCAACGGCCATGCGCACATTCCCGGGCACTGCTTCCCCGCATCGCCCACCCACGCGTACGCCACCTGTTGCCCTCCCGTCGCAGCCGACGGAGCCAAAAACGAATGCGACCCGCACGAATTCATGCACATCCCCTCCACCATCACGTCCTCCGCCGTCAGCACCACAACCACCCCCCTCGGATCCGCCGGAAACCACCCCAGCGACTCCACCACCAACAGCTCCAAGTCCCACCGGCTCAGCCTCCGCCCCAGCCTGCACTCCCCAAAGTCCACCTCGCCGCGCAGCTCCACGCTCCCCGCCACTCCCCTCCTCGCATTATCCTTGTACGCCGCCGTCGTCTTCCACCACCTGCTCACGCTCGCGTCCCCCTCCGCCGACTCTCCAAACGACGCAAAGAAATCCACAATTGCCGATCGCGCCACGCTGCTGAACCTCCCGTACCACACAATGTACACATTCATGCTCGACGACTCGGACAGTAACGCCCCGCCGTGGTAGGCAAGGTCAAACACGGCTCTCACCGCCCCTGCTGCACCATCCTCTTCGCCGCCACCTCGTGCATCCACCACGGACAACGTCGGGTGATCATCATCACCAGCACTCCGCCCCACGCGTCCGCCGCCTTGATTGTCAAGAATCGAGAACATGGGATTTCTTGCAGCCACAACGCCGCACGCGAACACCATCCATACCACCAAAACTAGCAAGCTCCAGCTCGCCATTCGTCCTCACAATGACACAATTTAGCACAGAAATTTCACAAAGACACAACTTCACTCGATAATTCTCGCACTTATCAAATCCCTTTGAAATGCACTCGCATGCACTAAAAGAGAATCGCTGCCCTCCGACGCCCCCACGCTCTCGAGTCAGCACCCCTCTTATCCCAAAGCCAAGGTCGACACTACCGCCAACAGCAGCAGCAGCAGCACGTTGGACCCCACCTCACTCAATCACTCACCGAAACCAAAACGTGAGCCAAGAACACAACGATCCCACCCACAACACAATGAAAGATTATACCAGATGCTTCTCGAGTTCCAGCGTGATAATTTCACGGATTGAGAAGAGCACATTCCTGGTCCTACAACAATCCTTTACACCACTGCCCACACTTGCTACTGAGACTCTCTCCTAGCACCGAGGCAATACCAGTGAAGACAATTGCGCTGGACTACCAAATTAATCGAGCTAGAAAGTCACCGTGGCCCACGAAAACACAGACTTGTTCCCTCCTTCCTTCCTGCACACTCTACCACACACCGGAGCAAACCTCCACGTTAAATTCCCAGCACTTATGCGCGTGCAGCCTCGCCACTGGAAGCGTAGTGCGTCGCCCTGTCTACCGACCTGTATGCTGTGGGGAGGTACCTAGTCCTCCTTCCAAGTGGTACCTGCTGCCCTGCTGCCGTGTCTGGTAGGGCTGGCGATGGACAGGATCTTTTGACTGGGCACCGTTCTCACGGTCACCCGACCGATGTAGACGCCGATAATCCCCGTAGTCGTTGATATTCGTCATCATGGGTGTGGAATCGTCGTCCGACGTGGATGAGGAGGCCTACTCTAGAATTTGGCTCCGTGTGCATGCCTTCGCGGATCCCCCCTTTCAGACGTGGCTGGCGGGGCATCTTCGGATTCCCGGGTTGGTGTCGCATCGGACCTCGTCAACCGGACCCGTTATTCTTTTCTACCCGCTGGCTGCTCCGGAACGTCATGCCCCCCCCCCCTCACCCTCTCTCTCTCTGAAACCCTAATTCCTGGACATGATCTTATCTTTGCTTTTGTTGGTTGTGGGAAGTCAAGGCCACATCTTGTTGTGTTTCATTTGTGTTTCCTTTGATGTTTTTATGATTTTTGTTATTATTAATATTCTTGAAGAGAAAAAGCTCATGTGTTTCATTTTCAAATTAAGAACTGGAAAGTGAAGAGGGTTTTTAATTGCATTGAATCGGCTTTAAGATGTGATAGCCTGAGTGTGTGTGTGTTGTTTTATTTTTATTTATTTATTTATTTTGTTTAAATTATACATGAAGCTGATCAAAAATAATAAACAATCACTTAAATTAACTTATTTTATATATATATTTTTTTACAGTAGAATTGTTTTTATGTAGTTGTTTTATCAGAAATGTCTGTTTTTGGTATAAAATGAGCCTGAAGTAACTGCTTTCAATCTTCCGATGGCAAGATAGCATTGTTTTATATAATCAAGAGAGTGTGTGAAATCATACATTGTTTGTATGCTGTATTGTGAGCAAAAAAAGTCATTATGTGGTTTGGAACTAGCTAAAAACTATTCAAATGATAAGAAAGTACCAACTAAACAACATTAAAATCACAAACAACAACATGAACAAAAAAAAAAATAATAATAAATAAATAATATAAAACAAAAATATAAAAATGCTATCAAGGATACACATAAAAATGTAACTACATGAATCTTATGTTTTGGTTAGTGGAATATATAATGGATATATTTATATACAAATATGGTATCTTATTTATTAAACTTAATGTCTATTTATCTACAAAAATCACTTATTGGTTGAGGTTGTTTGCACTGTTTAGAATCATAAATTTAAATTGTTTAAAATCAATTCTACCTCACCTTGAACCCTCTTCCATCTCCTATCCTTGTTCTCAACCCTATTTAGAACACTTCAATGCTTGGTTCAATCTAATGGCATAAAAATGATCACTAGCTTGGTAAATATATTCTAATATATATATATATATATATATATAGAGAGAGAGAGAGAGAGAGAGATCCACTAAAGTTTGAATTGATTTGGATATAATGGTACACATGCTAAAAATAATAATCATTAAATACTAAAGTAAGTTTTAGAAGTCTTGAAATAATTATTGGAACAACATCTTATATTTCCTTCTTTATGAATAATGAGGCCTCCACTCCCTCCCCTTCTTTGGCATGACTAAATTGCTACTCTTTTAGCCTCATTAGAAATGGGTTTTTGTTTCTTCTGCTCCTTCTAATAGCTTTGGTCCCTATGTTGTTGTAGATGTTGCTCTCAAGATGTTGCTCTCAATTATAGCATGCGCACTATGGCTAGCCATGGCAAGCTCTATTCTCAATTAAACTCACTTGTTTCATGACAATCAACAAATCTCAAGGTGAAACAATCTATGTTTTAGGATTTTGTATGCCAAAATATGTATTCTCTCATGGGCAATTATATATTGCATTGTTGTGTATTGAATCCAAACATAATATCATACTATTTTCTAACAACATTGAATTCTTTAAATATGTTTCAAATTTTGTTTGTAGTGAAATATTCAAACTCTAACATTTTCCATAACTGTAAGCCAATGAAATATTTATGTATATTTTTTTTCCAATGCAAAAGTAATGGCCACATTGCTAGTATATATATAAGCATATATAATTGATGCATAAAGACATCAACTATTGTAAAATTATAACTATAAGTTATAAATTAATCATAACTTTATTAGTAAGTTAATGATCTTTTACAGATATCATTACTTAAAGACATCAATTAAGTTATTTAATATAGATTAAATGATGATTGTTAATTACATCAAAATTTTAGATGCTTTCAATTTATTAAAAAGTGATTTAACTCAAGACTATTTTAAGAATGCGGTTTTATGGTGCATTCACATGACTGATAGTCCATATATCTTTGTTAACAACATATTTTGTATACTAGATGTGTACATGTATGCAAATATTTTATGTTTCTACATTTCAATACAATATTTCTTTTCCTTTTTCATAAAATAATAATGCTTACATCTCAACTAATTGATATTTATGGAAAGCTACAAAATTTCTATTCAATGTTAAAATGTGTGAAAATGCATCTGCTTCTCTTAATAATAATGTGTTTTTATTTTCAATAAAAAAATAATATAAATCAAATTTATAAATAAATGATAAGTTGCTAAACTTCCAAAAACAATTAATCAACTTGTTGTGGAAGTTTGTGGAAAGATAATACAATAAACCATGGGTGGTAACCTTGCTACATTTTGGAACCTTTCTGCTCTCTTTTGTAACCTTTTTGATTTACTTTGGTTAGACCTTTTGAAGAAGAAAGTAATACAAATCATGTTGTAATGCTTGCACCTGAAGTTTTGTGTACCAAATGATTCAAAAGAAAATTAGAAATTGAACAACGAGTTTTTAGATTTTGAGATAATAGGATAAAACACAAAACTTGAGTATTTTTCTATCTAATGTATTTATTTTTATCTGGTACATGGCTTGAGATTATTTTTAAACATTCCCTGTGTTGCATGGACATGTTGATTCAAGCTTCTAATCAAGTAATTTAACAGAATAGATTGATTTAACAAAACATCTCTATAGATGCATGTGGATTAAAACTCCAAAAGAATTAACATACACTCAACTCAATCATTATTATATATATGGAATAACTTCCGTTATTAGGTTTACTTTTTGATTTTCAATTAAGAATCAATTCAATAAGAACATGGGTTTATACAAAGTATGATATGATCAGAGGAGATACTACTAATCTTTGACTGCGCTAAGTTTCAATTCATCAAAATATAACCAATCATAATTAATACGAAATATTGATAAATAATCAAATAATACTTAAAGAATAGCATGAAAGTTATGAGGTAACATGTCTAATCTGTGTAAGATTTGAACATTTATCACTTTTTGAGTAACTAACTCAGAAAAACTTTAAAATCCAAAATAAATCATGCAATAGAAAAAAGTAGACAACTAAGGAAAATGACAAAACCTGACTCACGGCAGTGATTTTCACTGGATTTCGCAATATTCCAATTAAAGCCTCTCCACTACAATGAAAACATATATTCCATAAATATGCATTCACGATCGCATAATACTTTTCTAACTAGATTTCCCAGTTTTTGATATAAAATCCTAATCACCAAACACCACTTTTGCAAACCATCTTTCTATAGAGCTAACATTCCATTCACCCATAGATTATTATAACCCATCATTTCATTCAGCTCACTTAGCGGAAAAAATAAAATAAAATAACATAAAATAAAAATGATCATTAATCAGTTAAAACACCCTTACGCTCACTCACACACCCACACCAATTACTATCAGGCTAAGTTTTCATCCATGCGATGCAAAAGGATGTAATAATGGGAGATGAAAATCATTCATTCATCCAAAACGGCGAAAAAAGTGACGCTGGTCAAGAGGGCCGTTTTGTAGTCGAAAGAGCGGAGACTCTGTTTTTGGAGAGAATTGACGACGTTGATCAGCAACGTCGCCATATCCGAGCTCGGTAGTCTACTGGGGGATGCCTTCTCCATCGCAATGAAGATGAGTAGTTGTAAAGAGCAAATGCTGCGAGAGGGCTCAGTCATGATTTGCCAAAATCCGACTGAATCCCACCGTCTCGCATCGGGGAAGAAGAATACTCCTGCCAGCCTTGCACCCTATTATTTCCCCGAATGATGCATGAAGAATCTCGCCCATATTAGCAACCCCCTTGTTGGGTTTCATTATGATTGCTATTCCTGAGAGCGCAGCGAAGGATCTTCCATACCCACTTTATCCAGCACGCACTTGTCCTGTGAGGAATCGGCATCTCCACGGCCAAATTATTGTGCAGGCGGCTGGCTGGTTGGCTGCCTGGCTACTTCGGTGTCGTGTTCATGCACAAGCGTGTTGATTCGACGTGTTATGGTTGTTGCGGTTATCGATCGATATGTGGGGGATGAAGGCGCGCGTTCGTTCGTAGTGGGTCGCTTGACCGTCGTCAAGTTGCTTAATTCACCCTGCGCGCCGAGCTCGGATTTCTATTCACTGAATCTTTCCCCCTGGTTGGAAAAGTTATTACACGTCCGGCAACTGAATCTACCGCTATTGTTATTCTTCACGATAAGTGGAATGTAGCCGCCACTTGGGCGCACATCCCATTTGCTCGCTGCGCCTCCCAACCCTAATTTAGGAGGAGCTGCTGGTGAGGTGTGGGAAGACGATGGTGTGCACTAAATATGTTGTTGGCTATTATTTGCTGAATGTATGTGGCATTATCTGCAAAGAAGTTGTATCTCCTGATGAGACACAGTGCTGGTGGTGACTCGTCTGAGAATTTTGTCCTCTGTTAGGTTTACAAAATTTGTGCCTTAATTTTGTGCCCCAAAATCCTCGATCATCAGGCTTATTGGACGAACTCTAACTCGCACGCGGTGCTCGACACGCGTGACCTTATATTTGTCTGAAGCCTTTGAAAGAAGCGACATGAGGCGAGTTATGCACTTCGATAACCAATTGTTGACACTTCACTGCGTGAATTCATCGCATGATCATGCTCGCTGAATGCAGATATGCCGAGATACCCATGAAATTTGTCTCGTTGTCTGTCCCCCGCCGCGCTTATTTCGACGACGAAACTATTATATTTTTACTGTTCGTCTACCAGTCATCTCGCTTTTCTGTTTTGTCAGAAATCATGAGCTTTGGGCTTGCAGTGCCTCCAACCAGTCGCATTCTTCCGGGCAATCTCAAGTGCTGCAGCATGGCCACTCGATACTTGACTGAAAAGACGTCAAATCTTTGACAATGGAAGCTGGTGAGGAGGAGGCGCAATAACGGTGCCTTGGCTGTATTTGCAGACGATCTATCAACTGTTGCTTTAGATCAGCCTCCGGTACCAGTGACAGCAATCCTTCCTAATGATATGTTTGACTTTTCAATTAATCCCCTCAGAAGAAGCAGACTAGTGTGGGGGTTCGTGATGTACAAGAATGTGAGAATTCATTCTCGTGTCTGACGGCCTCGACTCAGCAGGGTACGGTAGCCGAATTACCGGCGCTGTAGACAACATTTTCCGCCGAACCTTATCAGAATAAATCAGGATGCCTTTCACTGCATGCCTGCCACGGTCGTCAACTACTCAATTCCAGCAAGAGTGGATGCTAATATGATGGCCTTTCGATTCCGCAGCCACGTGGAGACGTGGCTGCCTGGTCTCAATCAGGAGAAAACAGTACCTTGCAAGTAGTCTTGTCTGCATTTCGCTCACACACAAGAGCTTCGGCGTTGGGGTGCCGTCGACAGTAAGAACATTACCAACATGCGACGCTTTCGGTTAGCGTGACAAATGTCAATCCCACCCAAGAGTTATGAAAGCAAATTCTGATCAGCAAGAGCAATGGCTTCCAAAAGCTGCTGAATCGCACTGCTGGTGAGGACCATAAGCATCTTCATGCTCTCATGTGCACTAATTCATGGCACTGGTACTCCGCTTCGTTGAATTTCGTTGAAAGGATGATGTGACGATGAACGATCGTGGATGATGGTTTACTTCCGAAGCAGACATTCACCACCGTTTCGCAGCGTGGTAATAACCGGACAGTGAGAACCAGGCCTTAAAATAAAACCTTTGAAGGACTGAGTGTCAGAGTGTCAGAGTGTCATCTCATCCCCCAATTCTGAAAAATGGTCTGCTTGCCCCCGGATCGCGAAAGTCCACTCTCCTAAGCCACCGAAAAATGGCATTTATTTGGAGACATGGAGACCGATGTCGTAATGTTTCGTTTTAATTTAGTTCAACATTCATCATCCACATCAAGCAGCCAGCGCCATCCTCCGCACAGTTCAACTCGCGTCTCCACCCCTTTATAACGTACCCAGTTCACTTTGGAAAGCCAGACACACAACAAGCCTTGCAGCAAAAGCTATCTTTCTGTGGCCTCAGTGGGTGTGATGAGTCTCGTTGTGGGTCACTGCGACTCTCATGAAGTACCTTAGCAGTCCCTGAATTAATTTCCTTGCTTGAAGTTGACAGAGATTTTGCGGTAGGCTTGATTGGGTTGAGATTCGTGCTCCGTATAGGACGTTTCTTCTGCAGAGGCACACATCACATCGTCCATTTCACTGAAGGAAGGAGTCTAAGGGGAGCTGTTTCAAACCCGTAGAAGTCCGTGTTAATTGTAGTGTTCTTGGTGTCTGTTTACCCATGGTTGCGTCTCGATGAATGTTTATCGAGTAAGGTGGGTTCAAGTTTTTTCTCACAACAGTGACAACGTCACCTGGCGAACAAGATTTTCAAGAGCATCTCTGTTTCAACGTGAGAAGAAAAGTGCATGCAAGACTTCCTTCCAGGAATTTGAGAAACCGAGCTCAGAACTTACCTTACATTTCTTGCAACCATTGTGTTCAATTGTGCCACATTAAAAAATGGCGAGCTGGAGCTTGCTAGTTTTGGTGGTATGGATGGTGTTCGCGTGCGGCGTTGTGGCTGCAAGAAATCCCATGTTCTCGATTCTTGACAATCAAGGCGGCGGACGCGTGGGGCGGAGTGCTGGTGATGATGATCACCCGACGTTGTCCGTGGTGGATGCACGAGGTGGCGGCGAAGAGGATGGTGCAGCAGGGGCGGTGAGAGCCGTGTTTGACCTTGCCTACCACGGCGGGGCGTTACTGTCCGAGTCGTCGAGCATGAATGTGTACATTGTGTGGTACGGGAGGTTCAGCAGCGTGGCGCGATCGGCAATTGTGGATTTCTTTGCGTCGTTTGGAGAGTCGGCGGAGGGGGACGCGAGCGTGAGCAGGTGGTGGAAGACGACGGCGGCGTACAAGGATAATGCGAGGAGGGGAGTGGCGGGGAGCGTGGAGCTGCGCGGCGAGGTGGACTTTGGGGAGTGCAGGCTGGGGCGGAGGCTGAGCCGGTGGGACTTGGAGCTGTTGGTGGTGGAGTCGCTGGGGTGGTTTCCGGCGGATCCGAGGGGGGTGGTTGTGGTGCTGACGGCGGAGGACGTGATGGTGGAGGGGATGTGCATGAATTCGTGCGGGTCGCATTCGTTTTTGGCTCCGTCGGCTGCGACGGGAGGGCAACAGGTGGCGTACGCGTGGGTGGGCGATGCGGGGAAGCAGTGCCCGGGAATGTGCGCATGGCCGTTGGCGGGTGCGGAGTACGGCCCCGCGGAGTTCGTGCCTGTGGTGGCTCCGAACGGGGACGTGGGCGCGGATGGGATGATCATGAACATCGGGAGCGTGCTGGCAGGCGCGGCGACGGATCCTTACATGAACGGGTGGTACCAGGGCGATGTGGGCGCGGCTCTGGAGGCAGGGACGGCGTGCGCGGGGATCTACGGGGAGGGGGCGTATCCAGGGTACCCTGGGAAGCTGCAAGAGGATGCGGTGTCGGGGGCGAGCTACAACGTGAGGGGAGTGGGGGAGAGGAAGTATTTGCTGCCGGCGTTATGGGACCCGGTGACGCGGACGTGCGCACCGCCGTCGTAGAGGAAGAGGAAGGGAAGGGAAGGGGGTGAGGAGAGGGAGGGAGGGTGCGCGTGGAGGTGGAGGTGGCGGTGTACAGAGAGAGGGAGGTGTGAATATATGGGGTGGTCACGATAGATTCTTTTTTGGCGGCAAGAGAAGGTTGAAGGTGTAGCATACACGAGAGACGGCAGTGACGATGGAGGTACTACCAGATGATGTGTGCAAAGAAGAGAAATATAGAGAAATGAAAATGGCGCAAAGCTGAAGCAGCGATGCATGTTGTACATACACATTCTTGCTCTGTTGGACTCTACAGCTTGTTTTCTTGTGTTGCATGTGATTTTGGATTGATTGAATGTGCATGACATCATTTGTGTGCAGAGTCCTTGTCTTGAATGTGTCATCTTTGAACAGTTGTGCTTTTTCGAGTTGTAACTTGTCAACTTTGAAACGTGGTCTTGGATCAAGTGGTTTTGAGAAAGCGTAGTGCTGTTTGAAGTCTTTCCACATTTGCTTGTTTGCAGTGAACAGGTCGAGTTGTGCATGGTGAAGGATGTGAGATAAGCTTGCAATTTTGCAGATTCACTTGAACCGAGATGATGCGGATGTTTGTCCTCGTTCATGTTGCTAGTAAATTGGCATCAATTTTTACATCTCTTCTTTTGTCACGTTGCTTTGATGTTATGTTGATTGCATTCGGGTTTGCGTGTTCAACCTTCGTCTTATGCCACTGGATTTTTCATATTGGATGTTAATTAAGAAGAGTCAACTTGATTGTCAGCGCCAGGTTGATAGGAATGTATATCAATGAGATAAGTGAAAGAAGTTGCCTTACATATGTGCTTATCAGTAATTGGTCTTGAATACTTCGAATATGGGTCCAACTAGCGAAATTTTTTTGCTTCTCATAATTTTTCCTGCATTCACTCGTCCTGGTAATTTTTCTTTGAATGCGCCGAATAGAGATTAAACTAGCGAGAATTGTGTACTTAGCATAATCTGCCGGTTGTTCTTTCAATGAAAGTCCTTACTTGAAAAATAGTGTTTATCTTTCCTCCAAAACATTGGATTTGAATAGTTAGATCAGCTGATCTATACATTTTTCTTGCTCAGTGGGTCCGTATGCAGAAGCCTTTTGCCACTGGTTAAGATTACCAGTGTAACGTATATAACACAGCTTTGGCGTAAATTAGACCAATTGTACTTCAAAACACGTATTGCACTGCAGGCGCACAACTGAGAATGTGATCTCGCTACAGAAAATGGACAATTGCCAGTTCACTAAATTGAGACAAACTGATTGGAAGATTATTATCATGAAATGCCTGAATGAAGAGATCACGTTCCTCTCATGCGACTCCAAAACACTAAAACGGTGAAATCCCAGCCTCAACTTGGTCGGTCTTACTCTTTAAGCTGCAATTTTCTTGAGCTCAAATTTGAATCCCAACAGTTTGGACGTCAAGGATGAAGTTATCTCAAGCATGGGTATAAAGACCTCACTCCAGAAAGTACTTAGAATTCGTTCTGAGCAGTTAGATACAAGATTGTATAATTTAACATTGGGATCACAACATATTCTTTACTACAATAGCAACGAGTGGTAGTAGTGTCTCACATGCCACACAAAAAAACTGCAAAAAACGATCGAACCGTGGCAAGAGATCGAAACTTCTAGCTCTAAATTGTACCGACAGTAATACTCCAGAGGTTGTGCAAATCGCTTCGCTGATTGCGAACATTGTAGTTGGCTGCTTTAGACCGTAGCGTCGACTTTGCATTCTTTATTGCCGCTGGGAAGGCATTTGGGAGTAAACTTGTGGGTTGCAATCCACCAAGTGTTGCCTGCAGGGTCCTTGACAGTGCTGACGCGATCTCCATAGAACTCGTCCCTGGGCCCATGTACCGATTCGGCCCCTTTGCTCAACGCCAGCTCGTACGTTTTGTCGACATCCTCCACGTAAATGTGCATCCACACTGGAAACGGTGGGTAATCCTTGCACCCATCAGAGATCATCACTGTTGTGTCGTCGATGCGAAGGGACGCATGCCTGACGGATGTGTTGTCATCACTCATCATCTTGCAAACCACCTGCGCATTGAACACGTTGGTCATGAAGTCGATCGCCTTATGGGCAGCACCACTCACCATGTACACCGACACGGTGCTTGATTGCTGTTCCGGTTTCCACTCAGCTCGTGCATTGGTTGCCATTGGAAGGGAATGACTATTGACTTGACGATGGATCTAACTGAAGCTATCTACGTCGACAAGTGCAAATCCCTCACAAAATGTTTTGACGAGATGTACTTGAAATGTTAGTTCAAGGCATGGAGTATAGCTCTTATATCCACATTTATATTATTTTAAACTCTGGTGCAGCTGATTTGAAGGAGCTTCACTGAGAAGACTTGTCCAATAAAACCCAGACGCCAGAACATGTTCTGACAAGGGACTGTGGGACCTAGCCCTAAAACAGGAGAATAGCAGTGGAAACCTGCTGAGGTTGGGAATATGTTGGACTTGCGATGAAGGTGCGCGTGAAGTTTCGATGCAATTTGCTTAGACTTCTTTGCGCAGCAACGGCGACAGAAATTGTTGCCACGATTTACTAAAAGGTTCAAGCAGAGTTACGTTAGCCATTTTTATGTTGTTTGCAGTGCTTTTCGAAGTACTTGAAAATCTTACCTCTGAAGTTTTTATGTGTGATTCAGAAATTTGTAATTCAAAGGATAGGGTCGGCATGCCAACAACTTTGAGATTTAGCGGCTTTTTGCACTCTAGTTTGTTTTTTGTTTCTTATATTGCTTGGGTTTAATCTGAACGGCACATGATCTCTTGGAATGCGAGGCAATTTTCGGGAATGTGTAATTCAGTAATGTCGATTGCAGTTGCCATCCTCCTTCCACAACTCGCTACCTACACATTTCCGGCACACGAAGAGACCAAGTGGGTCGACGCGCAACTTGACGGCCATCAGTCTGCGGTAGTTGGAATACCCCCAGAAGGAGCGTTGCCACTGCGGTTCATCGATACTGGCTTCATTCAAATAAGCCCCTGCGTTAGGGAATGCAGAATGCAAAGACTTAACAAAACCCTTCATGTTGTTGCGCGCTGCTAGTTTTGTCACCTCTGTTGCATTCCACTCCCAAGTGGACCAAGAGGCCAAGTGCCAGATTCCCTCTCGCCAAGCAGTAGTAACGGATGTCTGTCTGTGAGGATCTGCCGCGCGAACTCCTGGTCCAATTACCATGTGCCCCAACACTGCACCATTACCACCGAGTGCCATGGCTGCCACGATGCTCTTGGCCAGGCGACGAGGATGTTTCAGTGCCGAGAAGGGAATGATGCGGGATCCAAGCAGGACCCGATGCCCTGTATAGTCTGTGAGCGTGCCGGGATAGATAACCTCGTAGTCTGCAGCATGCCAATCCTGGAACGTGGAATGGTTGCGCATTACATAATAGGTCGCCGTCACATTCTCTATTTGTGTCAAAGCTCGCACAATTGGGGTGAGGGTTGCATTAGCAGCCGCCAGCGTGGCAGGAACTACCAATTCGCCAACGAATTGCACTGAACTAAAACCCCAGTATCCGGCCCACAGCGCGGCGTCCAGTGAAACCGTCCCTCGTGACCAAACTGTCAAGATCTCCTCCTGGGTTTCAACGCTCCACGAGGTTCCATTCGATGGTGAAAGCAGCAGAAACGCCCCTACAATGTTGCTCGGATTCTTGTGGAGCTTGTACGTGACCGAAACCACCACTCCAAACGTCCCACCTCCACCTCCGCGCAAGGAAAAGAAGAGCTCCGGATCGTGGCACGCATTTACGACACGGAACTCGCCATCAGCTGTCACCACCTCCATCTGCAGTACATTGTCAGCGCCTAGCCCAAAGGAAGGGCCCAGGGCGCCGTGACCACCACCCTGAATGAAACCACCTGTAGCACTGACAGTAAGTGACATTCCTCCCAACACAATCCACCCCGTGCCCTTCAGTGCATCATACACTTCCCCCCACGCAACTCCCCCATCTACTTTTACAACCGGATTGCCACGCTCGCCCCCACACGACACAAATGATTCATCGATGGTGATGTTCTTCCACTTGTGCATCCATATCAGAAAGGACCCAGCTGCTGAGCTCCGGCCCAGGAAGTCATGGCCGCTGGTCTTGACAACGACGCGAAGTTTGTGCCGCGCAGCAAATTTGACAGCGCTTTGAACGTCGCGTGTTGTTGCGACTTGTACTCCGTATAGCGGGACTCGGCCTTGGTGACAGACGCTGCTTTCGGGTGCGTACATGGAGCAGGATTTCTGGCCATCGTCCTCCCAATTCTCGCTCTGCATGCTTCCAGCGTTGTCTGCTCGCAAGTAGGCATCAAACCAATTGTTTCGAATGTGTTGACATAGGGTCGCGCTTCGATGTGGACCGTGACAGGGGCTCCCTGGCATGAATTCAAGCGCATGTGAATCGCTGAAGCGTGACATTAGCATCAGGAAAGTATCTCGAGCAACGAATTCCAAAGCTTTCAAAAACCATTTCAGTGAAAACGTTTGAATTCACAAGAAAAGTAAGTGTACATGATGTTCGTTAGTTGTGCTGGAAAATGCAACATTAGAATCTGCAAGCCCGAGAGCTATCAAACTTCAAAGATTCACACTCTGCAACCTCGTAATCGCGACGAATGCCTGGTGAAAGGGTTCTAGTGATGGTGGGGCGAATTACCCGTTGGTTTGGGAAGAATCAAGCGACCGCAGACGGTCACGTTGAATGCATCCCAATCTTCAGGAGATGGCCAGCAGGCGGATTTGGAATCCACACAACGGCAGAGGTTAATGTCTCCGCGGGATACACCAGCACCAATTGCAAGGAAAAACACGAAGTAAATCGAAACCCGGTTGGTCAGCATGGCTGGTTGACTTCGCGGTTCCGGGTCCTTGAATCTTTCAGCGCGCAGCCACTCCACTCACTCCTCGAGATACTAGAACGTTCTCAATCCTATCTGCAACAACACACACATATGAGAACACCATGTCAAATCCATCCCTCCACTTGCAGCAGCTCAGAGCCTGCCAACATGACCACCATGTCGCAAGTTACGTGAGCTCCAGAACGAAACCACCGCACACATGGTTCAGACCACCGCCAAATCGCTACCGATTTAATCGAAACATTCGGACCCAGGTCATGGACCTAAGTACAGACCAGGAAACAAGTGTGACACAGGGACCACCCGGCATCTGTGGCTTCATTCCCCGATTCATTCACAGAGCTCGCGCAAAAAGCCTGCGGAGCAGACGTGACCTTGGACGCAACATTCCACCAGTCTAGCCTCACGTTTGCTAACAGCAGCAAGCAAGCAAGCACTGAGCTCCCTCCAAACTTGCTGGTTCCTTCAAAGCGGAGCATGAGTAATCACAATAATCACGAGCATGCGTAATCACGATAATGGTTCCTTCAAAGTTATCACGATAAGCACACTGAATGCAGCAAAGCATGAGTGAGTGTGTGAGTGAGTAAGCACGGATTGCAGGAGCTGAATGGGCGACTGACTGGGTGCACCCCAATTGTCCTGGTTTTATGTGATCGACCCGGAGTAGTAGCTATCCTGGTTGCAGTCAGTGTCTGTGAGACTCGGGGCCCATGTTCAGGGGTGCGCAAGTGCACAAACACTGCCATGTGGGGGCCAAGTCCACAGTTGCCGTGTCTGAGTTTGAATTGTCGTCGATGTGATGTTTGCTCATGCCGAACTGGTGCCATTGAACTTTCCGTCGACTTGCCCCTTTGTTTTTCTGTCTCCTTGCACGGTTGCCTTCTCACCAACATTGTTTGTTTCTGTGACTATGAATGTGTGTTGGTTGGTTGGTTGGTTGGTTTGTTTGTTTGTTTGTTATTGTGTATATGTTGTGATCTCCTCTTCTGTTGTTTGGAGCTCTCACTTCCAAGGTATGAGCTCTTGTGAGGATTGCTCAGTTAAAGTTGATTCCTTTTGGCTTTTGGTGTTCGAGTTGCGTGTGTGTGTGTTTTATGAGGTAGTTCGACAAAGATTGCGAGGCCTGTACACACTTTTGAGTTGGATCATTCATGAAGCCTGGGGCTATGTTCCTTTCTTACTGATGTTACACCTATGCCCAGCCACCAAACACACACACACACACACATATATATATATATATATATATATATAAAACTTCGGGTATAAAAACAAGTGGTGAAGATCTTAAGGAATGTAACTGAAAACCCCACATTGCTTGCAAATACGCTTTGATTGGTTTGTTAGTTGTATGTTTCGAAGTGAGAGGAGTGGTAATTGATAAAACATATCAATCAGGAGTTGAGTTGAAATTGAACATAATTGATCTTGAATTTTTATAGTTACTGTCGTAGTTGTGGTGAATGAAATTGGGACTTTTATGAACAAGTGATTGAATTTTAATCATGTTTTCATTGTTGTTGCATGACAACACCACACAAAAATCAGAATAGTCGTTGTGTAAAAACTAGGTCATTTTGAAAATGTGTGTATTGGTTTGTATTTCAGGATTTATCTCTACTGAACAAACATTTATGATATCTATAATATTTTATTGCAAATGTACTCTGGAATAAATGTAGTTTAATTTCTTAACTTTTTATTCTGAGATGAAACTATAATTTATTGAACACATAATAACTACAAATATACTAGTCAGTTAATTTTTACTTTTTACTTTTTTAATTCTCTTTCCATTTTCATGTTTAGTACTTTAATTGTGGTCTTTAAAAAAACAAACCTTTCAATATAATATAGATAATATTACTATTTATTTTGGATTTTTATCCATGATGTAATAGAAGTATATTGCAGCATTCTAAAGCCTCAACATTGGAGCAGAGTTAAAAATTCCCCTAAAACAAAATATCAATTTCATTCTCATTGATCTTCTATTATGAATTTGATATCATTCCTTATGATTTTAATGGTGGTTGGTGGCACTTGACTTCAAAAAAAAGTAGTTCTACATTACAACTAATTAATCTTTTTTTTTTTTTTTTTTTTTTTTTAATTTTTTTTTAGTGTTGTTGTTAAAGTCCATCTAGGTTTAGCGTTTTAATGGAGCCTTTCAACAACTATAAAAATATGCCAAATTTACATTACAATGCTTCTCTCAACACTTTTATGCTCTCAAGTATTGAAAATAATCATAGTTGTCTATGAATTCTGACTTCATTTAATGTAATCGTTTTTATTATTTTTTAGCCTAATATTTGCAAGTTGTTGATGTAATCAAATGTCCCTACTCATCTACACACTCTCAACTTCACTTTCCATTCTACTAGTGTACCCTTAAATCTATTAAAAAACAAATAGTAAAAGCATGAGTATTCAAGTTATTATGCCAAGTCTCCCAGAGTTTTAGGCCAGATAAAATTTGTTGTGGAGCTCCAACCTTGAATCTTTCATATTTTGGCATTACAAGTAAAGTTCATTGAAACTTTACTCGCTTGCATTTCATTGTCAAGAAACCTTTTTGTGATTGCATAACAATTAATTATCAACATCTTTGATAAAGCAAGTTTTCACTATAAAGTGCACCGAATGGCTTTTGAATCTTTGACATAAATGTTGACAAACTATGACTTCTTTCTTTGTTTTATGTGTAAAAGAATGTAATTAAATATTGAATATCAAATAATGCAATTTCATTTTTTTGCAGTTGCTTCTTTTTTAATTCAAATCTCAATTGCGTGCTGTACACCACTTCTCAGAACTGTTGTGAAACAATATTGGCGAGCCACCAGTCAATTCTTTTTACACAATGGTAAGTAGTGCACAATAAAAGTGATTCACTTGTAATTATTTCTTATAACATTCTATGTATTCACGGTGCATTAAATCAGTTATTAGTTGGTGATAACTTCACAATATTGGTACATTTGTTTCACAGAATATAATTTGTAATTTAACTATTTGGATTTTGTGTGTTTGAAACAAAGTTTTACAATCTGAATTGTGAAACAAGATCATATAAATACAACATTCTTTTGGGTAAAAAAATATAGGAATCAAGATTTAATCTTCAAAGTAAAATTTATGTGTATATATATAAAAATGAATATATATATATATATATATATATATATATATTTGAAAAAACGCATTTAGCAAGCTAACTGATTATCAGAGTCGTCTAGCTACTGAATTATTTGTTGTTATTGAAGCATTTCACAATACACAACATTGGTTGTGGAATTTCCATTTGCGAAGCAATCAAAGACATTTGGAATGCGTTTGGCTCAATAATGAGTGACATGTAGCCAACTTCAATTCTATATATGTGAGGATGGCCTTCACTACATTGAAGATCGACTGAAAATAAATCAGCATCTATGCTTTAGTTTGATCTTGTTTGTTTTACTTTGTGTATTTGCGCTCTTGGTAATTGGAAGATGGTAGGGACGAAGTGAGACTATGTTTCACAACAATATTGCAGTTCCCAACTTTGTATATGGAAGAGCAATACAAAAACTTCTTTCAATCTAAATTCAAAAGAAAGGAATTAAAACAAATTACATGCTTTTGTTTATTTATTTGTATTGGCTTCTAAGGAAATAGAAAAAGAAAAGCCTTGAGTCTTTTTAAATTTGTGAAGAGTGCACAAAATATTTGTAATTGAGATGGTGGAAGTATTAACCTAATGCCATATTGTAAATTGCTTTGAAGATTTGACTTACATGTCTTATAAAGTTAATTCCTATTGTTATAGTTCCTATTATTTTTGTACTCAAGCTCATACTTTTGTACTTGTGTGCTTGATTTCTTTTTACTGAATGCTTGAGAAAATTTCAACATGTGATCAGGCTTTTCTTTTTCTTTTTCTTTTTTCTTTTCTTCTTGAAGCTTAGGCCACCTATAATGATTTTCGCAAAATCACCCATCGCAAAATTCACCCAATTTAAAAAAAATTCAACCCTGTATATTTGAGTATTGATAAAATCATGGACAAAGCAAACTATGCTGATGTTGTGATACTCAGTCTCCTCAGCAGTACCCTCCTGATGTTGCAAAATTATCTATTTGTTAAAAAAAAAAGAATAATGCCTACAAAAGATATGTTTTAAAATAACAAAAAATATTATAAGACTCTCAAATCCAAAATATACATGAAACATCTCTTGTGAAGTGTCTTACAGTTCTACATGAAAATATTTTATAAAATTTTATTTTAAAATAAATATTACAACAACAATATTGATAATGTTATTGATGGAAATCTGCCAATGCAGTAAACTCTACAGATGAGTCAACATAACATTTCTTCATCAATTATCAAGTTTTAAGAAAATTACATCACATTGTTCAGATGGTCTGCAAATGATCCACCACAACTTGCACAACATCGCTTCTCTAATACACATGCACCAAGCATTGAAGTATACAACAAAAACTTGAGCAGCTGAATTATTCTCCACCAAGAAGCACTTTGCAACTTTTATTCAAGTCAGAGTGGATCCCCTCCTTGGAATAGATCAATGAGAAGCTCCCGAGTTGCAATATACGATGTGCATTTAAACGTCTTGACCCGATTTTAATTTGGCTTGTTGTAGAGGTGTGAAGATGGGCATTTCTGGAACCTTGAAACAAAGGAGAATGTAGTGGTCTTGTAGTAGTCTTGCCGAGATTGTTGTGAGGTATTGTAGCACCTTAGAATGATGTCTCAATGAGACTTGTATCATGTTGTAACACAACTGTAAAGTAAAATAGGAAAACATTAATTATGGTTTAGAGAGACATGGATAAAAAGATAGGAAGGTAGTAAACACATTTAGTATTAATATTGCCTTTTTGTGAAAAAAAAAAAAATCTATTAACTTTGTAGGATGATAAACAATACAAAATAAAGTAGATAAAATAATAATAATAATATAGGCATCTTTAGAAGAGAGTTAAGAATATTTTCTATTAAAAGTTTCTTTCCAAAGTAAGAAATTGATACTTGAAGAGGATTGATTATGAACTAGAGTTGAAACCAAACCTTAAAGAAAAAAATACGCACCTATGGCAATTTTAAGATTATTGTTTTTTTGATTAGAGAATAAGATTTGAAAGTAGACTAAAAAAAGTTTCATTGGGCATCGATTTTACTTGATTTAAGTTTGCAATGACTTTGTAAGAGCTTTGCAAAGTCAAAGATGTGTTGGAATGACTTTGGTTTTTATAAAATAAAAGGTATAAAAAGGTATAAAAAGATTTATTTTGGAGAATTTTGTGAGATTTGTAAGTGATCTATAAGTAAACATTTGTGATTTTGTGATTATGTTTATGTTGAATGTGTGATGTAAATTTGAACTTTATTAAATAATTAAATTAATGGTTTTTAAAATTTGAGTAAGTTGAGATCTTAAAAATCATATTTTTAAGATTTTTTAAGATTTAAAAAAAAATCTAATTGAATTGAAGAGAAATTTAATAAACTTGTAAAAAAAACTTGTAAAAAAGATTATAAAAATATTGATGCTAAGAAATAGCATCAAGATTAGAGAAGGAGGTCGTCTAACACTTAAGCAATTTATGAGATTTTTTTTTCATTCGGTAAATTTGATCCGCTTCAAATTTTTTGTCTTTTTTCCAATTAAAGAATTGAAAGATCTACAAATTATAAGTTAAAATTAATGTTTAAATTATTATTTATTTAGCTTTTTAATCTATTATACAATTTAGTTAAGATTTTTTAGGACTTCTTTAGGATTTGCCAGGATATTTTAAGGATTTCATTAGGATTTTTAAAAAAGTTTTCAGAATTTTTAAGGGTTTTATTAGGATTTAATTAAAATTTATTTAAAATTCGATTAGAATTTGATTAATATTTATTTAGAATTTACTTAGGATTTTTTATAATATTTATTTAAAGATATTTTTTATTATTTTATTAAGATTGAAAAAATATTTCTTTAAGATTTATTTATAATTTTTTAATAATTTTTTGAAGTTTCTTTATGAATTTTTTAGAGATTCTTTAGGATTCTTTTTTATTCTTTTAAAATAGCTTTAAGATTTTTTAAGAATTTGATAAAGATTTAATTAGGATTCAAGATTTAATTGGAATTTATTTTGGATTCTAATAGAATTTTTAGATTCTTTTATTTGTTATAAATTTTTAATTTATCTTCTTTAGCCAAGTCTCTGATACATTTTCAATCAAGACAATATATTACATGATATTGGTATATATCTATATTGAATATCAAAAATATCAATAGTTCATATATCACAAATTTTATAAATGGTTTCAATTACAACCTTAGCAACCTATACATCAAGTCTTGTAGGCATTTTACATTACAAATATATACAATCTTAAAAAATCTTTGCAACTAAGGTCATTAAGCTCTACTAAAAATATAAGCATATTATGAAGTATTACAATATTAAGCAATAGATAAGTTTTCTATGGCCATATGTATGGCCTTTATAAAGAACTTTGCTTAGTTATATAGACATTTTCTTAAGAATAGAGACTAAAAACATAAACAAAGAAGTTGAAGAAATAATAGAAAGAAGAAAAATGCTTATATAAAATGTTATATAAATATTTATATTCTTGTTTTTAAATCAATAAGAATAATTTTCATATATATTTGCATAAATGAATGCTTCTATAAAACGTTGCATCAATGTTCATATCATCACTTAGATATCAACATCAATTAGGTAATTATAAATAAAAATCAACTTTAATATATATAGTATTACTAATACTTGTCATGAATATCTATATATATATATATATATATATAGGTATTCTAATAAATACTTATATGATTAGGTAGAAGTAGGTAGAAGTATGTAGAAGTAGACAAAAGTAGGTTAATTTCATAATATCTTCTAAAGAAGTTTTCTAGAAGCTTTATAGATGTTGCTTTAACTTTACATGTGTTTTTAGTTGATTGAAAGGTTAGAAACTTAGTCAACAAGTTAACCATGTATTTATAGCTTATACAACAAACTAATTATGTGGCACACATATAGAAAACTTGTCTTGCAAGTTAAGATATATATTTTACAAAGTAAACATGTTTTAGAGGTCCTATATGACATTGTCATGTAGCTCCTATTTAAGAGTATACATAGAAGCAAGAGTGAAGCCTTCTTCACTCTTGTCAATACCTTTTTAGTCCTTAGTCTTGTTTCAAGACTTTCTAGTCTTTTTGTTTTTGACTATAGCCATTTTAGTTCAATACTATATCATCTTTGAGTGATTTTCTAGTTCTTTTCAATATCACAAGAGTGCATTGAGGATTTCTTTCTTTAAGATTCATATCCTTGACAATTTGATAAGAGTACTAACTTATTGTTTCTATCTTATTTTAGAAGTGAATGAATTATCTAACTTCTATTGTTATTTTTTGAAGGTTATAGACTACATATCTTTAAAAAAATAATCTTATTTTTTAATAGTAATCTTTTTCTTAAAGAAAGTAGATTATCTCTCTTTGTGGAAATTTTCATTAGAGGTTGGAAATCATCTCCGTCTAATTTAATTTTTTGAATTTGTTTCAGTTGTCTATGGAATGAAAGATTATGGATGCTACTCTCAATGGAAGTGGAAATATATTTGCAACTATTGCAAATTTTCATGAGCTTGTCAACACTTAAAGAATAAAAAATTCATGTATTTTCAATATAAATCATGGAGGTACTATTTCTATGCTTATGAAAGAAGTTTAGAATCTACGGCAAGAAGTTATGTGATTGAAGGAAGCAAGTAGATTAACCTTATAACCAAATCTAGAGAGTTTTGCTTCTATAAGTATGACAAAGACAAGAATTAGTATGCTTGAGAAGTTTGATAGAACAAGATCAAAATTTCAAGGATTTTTGCAATAAATCAATGTCTATATGAGGTTCCATCTCTTCCAATACACCAATAGATTTACACAAGTCAGATTTATAGGCACATTTTTATCACGAAGTGCTCTCTTGGTTTGCACTTTTAATGGAAAATAATTTATAAATCTTTTATAATTTGAATTCATTCTTAAAAGTATTTATAGCTTTATTTGAAGAAAGTGGTTGAAAAAGAGTAACAAAGATCAAGCGTAAAATATAACAAGTCTATTTCAAATGTCCAAGACCTTTTTAATCCATAGTAATATAAAATCTCATCACAAGATAGGATAAACTAGATCAGAATAAAATTAAAGAAAACTAAACAAAAGATAAAATTAAGCAATCAAAATTAAAATAGAATAGAAGAAAATAAGAAGATATAAAATCCAATTATATTAAGAAAAAAAGGTTTGAAGTCATACTTGACCAAATGCCTCAAAAAACCCTGACTAGTCTTATTTATATTTTGTTTTATTACCTTGGACTTTCTAGAATGTTCCTAGATGAATTCTACTTAGATAACTGCCTTAAACTCCTTCTAAAAGGTTCTATGGTGGATCCTACCAAAATAATTGTCCTAATTCTTTTCTAAAAAGTTCTATGGTAGATCCTACTTAGACGATTGCTATAAATTCTTTGTAAAATATTCCATGGTGGATCCTATTTGGTCCACTAACTTAACCCCAATTCTAGAAACTTCCATAATTTCTCAAACATGGTTCTAATTATCTATCGCTATGTGTCAATAATACTATCTATTTCATACTCTTATTGATTATCAACTACAATTGGTGGTGGTAGTGATTCATATTGATCTGGAAAGCACTTTGGTTGGCTATGAAATTCTTTTAGTTATGAAATATCAAAAACTAGATCAATTCAAATATATGGTAAAAGCTTGAGGTAATATGCAATATCAAAAATCACTGCAAAAATATAGAAAGCTTCAAGCCATGGAGGTGCTAGTTTATGGATTTAGATTGATGTAACAAGTGGCAAATTAGCATTGAAAAGTAATACTTAATCATTCTCATAGAAGGTCTTGTGTTGCTCGTGGTTATCCGCATATTGCTTTTGTCAATTCTAAGCAGTAAAGAGGTGGTGATGTGTCTCTTGTTAGACCATTGTAAGTCATTATATAAATTCCTCCTTTGTTAGGTTGTTGGTGTTGATGAGACAATGAAAGATTGCTGGTGTAATTAAATACTGATTGATATTAAAAAAAAATAGTGAATGATCAGTACTTGCTTGAATACTATCATTGTAAGTAAATTCCAAGGGCATCAAGTATCCATTCCAATCACTATGATAATCCACCACAAATGCTCACAACATATCTTCTAAAGTCCTATTGGCATGCTTTGTTTGTCCATCTATTTGAAAATAGAAGGTTGTAGATATGACAAGTCATGTGCCTAGTAGCTTGAACAAGGCTTGCCAAAAACTTTCCATAAAGTATAGATCTTGATTTGAAGAGATGACATGAATTAATCTATGGTGACAAAAGATAGTATCAAAGAAGATTTGTGTAAGTACTGAGGCATCAATATCCGAGCCTACTATGGCTACGTAAAGTTACTTTGAGAATTGATCCACAAAGATGGTAATCATAGTATGATTATAAAACATCTATATCAAACACGTAATGAGATCTATAGTCACTTACTTCCAATGTATTGTAAGTAGCAAATTAGTTGCAATAATTCAAAAGATAATGCATTGCATGCTTTATTATGTTGATATGACTCACAAGAGTGTACAAAAGCTCAAACAGTACTATCCAAACTTGCACAAAATCATATCTTTGAGATTCATTGTAGAATCTTTTCTCGCCTTAGATGTCCAAATATTAGAATATCATATTCAACTTAAAATATATGCATCTAATGTATAACATTGTCAGATACATAAATCCGCTTCTTGAAATAAAAAAGCCATCATTAAGACTGTAATCTTGATATTGTATATTGTCTACCTTCAACTAATTCCTAACCATCTTAAAATAAGTATTCTAATCCATAACTTCCTTCCATTTTGCCTCTTTGATTAGATTTGAAATGACACTACTAATGGTAACAACTTTTGCCTTCTTTCTCTATTTGTCTTTTAAGTCTAGTCCTTGTAATAAGCTATCTGACATAATATATTGTCGCTCTTTCTTATATTCAAGTTAGATATTAAAAAGCTATAATTATTCTTTTTAATGATGATGTTGTGATTTCATATTTTCCAGATGCAAATCATGTAGCAAGGATCAATGGTCAGTTCGAACAACCACTCGCTTTCCTAACAAATACTATCACCATATCTTTGTGGCATATACAATTGTTAATTGCTCTCAATCATATACAGAGTAATTGCGCTATGCCTTTTTGAGCTTGCATAATTCATATGCCATAGGTTGAAGGCTCCTACCAAAATCTTATTGAAGGACTGTTCTAATAGCAAAATTAGAAGCATCATTGTTAAGCATATAAAGAATGTTGAGATTATATAGTTACAATATTGAAGTAGTAATGATTGCCTACTTCAATCTATCAAAGGTGCTTTGCTACTCTGGTTTCCATTCAAATGGAGCATCCTTCTCTAATAGGTTTATTAATGAAGCAACAATGTCTATAAATTATCGAAAAAAAATGGTGATTATATTCAACAAGGCTTAAAAATGAGAGGACTTCAGAAGCATCCTTGGGAGTTGGCTAATCTTCTATCAATTTTATCTTATCTTATTCTATTTGCACCCATTCAAAAGACACCACATGCCCAAAAAAGATGACTTCTGACTTCAAAAGTTTACATTTTGATTTCTTGTAATAGAAACAACTATCTTATAGCTGATACAATATTTTTTGTAGGTGTTGCTAATGTTCTTTAGGAATTTTACTATATACAAGGATATCATCAATGAAAACAACCATATACTTGTCTAAAAGGTCCTAAAACAATCTGTTCATGTGATCCAAGAAAGAGGCTGAAGCATTGGTAAGACCAAAAGGTAAAACAAGCAATTCAAAATATCTATAGCGCATACAAAATGCCGTCTTTTTCACATCCTCTCTTACAATAGTTATTTGCCAATAGCCGCTCTAAAGATCCAATTTATTAAAGATGGTTGCACCTTAAAGATGGTCAAAAAAATCATTCACCAATAGAAGTGGATATGTATTCTTAACAATCTACTTATTGAGGCCTTCATAATTGATGCAAAGGCAAAGTCTACTATCTTTCTTGGTTACAAAGAATACATGTGCTTTCCATGGTAATGTGCTTTCTTGAATGAGACATTTCTCTAAAAGTATGTCCAATGTCTTTTGCTACTCTTCAAATTTTTTTGGTACTAAGCAGTAAATTAGTCAACTTATTGGTTTGGCTTCAAGCAATAGTTCTATTTGAAAGGAGGCACCTTGATCATAAGGCATGCTATTAAGTAGGTTGGTTAGAAAGATATTTTGATATTCCCATATGACTTGCTCTACTTGTTCTACTTCTGTGGTTATCTTGTCCACTACTGATGCAAGATTTGGAACCACAATACATACCAATTACTTATGTTGTATTTGCTTCTTTATAAAGGTCATCCTAATGAATAAGTTTTTTGTTGCAAATTATCTTTTCTCTTCACTTAATGTGGAGGTGCAAAGAATTACCTTGCATCTACCATTTTAAAAAGAGATTGTCCTTGCTATTCAATCAATTTACTTATTTGTTATCTCTAGCCATGGCATATCAAAGATAACATCATATCTTAGCTTTGTCATCTTAAACCTCTCTCTTAAGACACATGTGTCAGTCAATATTAAGATTTTTATTTCACATGTCTCACTCTATACATTCTTTCAGACATCTGCAAGGTATATACTTCTCGTTTGTATAAGGCCATGCTATTTATTTCTAAGAAATAGTAGCTATCTCCAGAATTCGCCCTCATCACCTTTATTGGGAAGCCTAATTTTTCTACTTTGTTTCA
The DNA here is from genome assembly GCF_059467195.1 of Physcomitrium patens. NCBI lineage: Eukaryota > Viridiplantae > Streptophyta > Bryopsida > Funariales > Funariaceae > Physcomitrium > Physcomitrium patens. The sequence continues at coordinate 8,456,635 of NC_143411.1, forward strand.
TTATCAACTTCATGAATTTCAAGATTATAAATCCACCTTGTTTTACCAGTACTTGAATTTTGACATTTTAAACAACCTCCAATCTGATGGCTTGACTCCCATTAATAAAAATATAATCTCTTTTGTATCCATATTTTTTATCTTTGTAGTATGAATGATCTTTGTAGGGTATCAAATTCTATTGACATTGATTATTATGCCATAGTATTAGATAATGGTATAGAACTTTGTATTATAGGTTGTATTCTAAAATTTCTAAATTCTATAGTATTGATCATCTTTGCAATCCAAATTACTTCTTCAAATGTTTGTTGATCCTTTAGTTCTAGCTCTCGCTGGATTTCAAGTTTCAAACCTCATAGGAATCAATCTATCATCTCTTCCTTTAAATCATTACTAATTAAGAGATATAAATTTTTACCAACTTAGATTGTGTAAGACTTATCAATTGATTGCGTGATATCTTCTCTATATTGATGCCTAAACTCAGTTTTAAATTCCTTCGAATCACAAAATCTATCTTGAGCTCTATAGCTTTGAATTTGATGTTGTCAAAAAATGGCTACTGCATCCCTCAAATAGTTGGCTGCATATATAATTCTTTTAGTGATATTTTCTCTAGATAGTTGGAGGTATTGTTGCATATTGAAGATCCATTGACAAACATCTTTTTGTCTTGAAGTCCCAAAATATGCACTAGGCTTATTTAGTTTTAGCTTAGTAGATGCTGGCTTTCTTGTCCTTGAGGCTTTTATTTACACTTCCAAAATAGCTTTCTGGCCTATAAAGTGTTGTATTTGTGTGTCCATCTAAGATTATTCTATCATATATTCTATTCTATAATTTCTTTACTAGATTCTAATATTATAATGCCTTCATACATCTCGGTTAGCTTTTAAAGAATAGCTCGTGGTAGCTTCAATATAATATGCAATGTGACGACAACAAGTGACTTTGGATTACATGATAACTATCGATATACTACCAAAGAATAGTCTAACACTCACTCTAATATTAATGAAACAAGACTAGTCTATTTCAAGTATCCAAGACTCTTTTAATCTACAACAACATAAAACCTCATCACAAGTTAGGATAAATTGGATCAAAAAAAATTTGAATAGAATCAAATAAAATGAAATACAAAAGATAAAATTGACCAATCAAAATTAGAATAGAACAAAAAAAAGATATAAAATCTAATTATATTAAGAGAAAAGATCTAATGCCATATTTGATAAGATGCTCCAAAAGGCCTTGGCTAGTCTTATTTATACTTTGATCTACTGTCACGGACATACATATAATTACCTATATGAATAGATAAAAGTATGTAAAAGTAGATAAAAGTAGGTTAATTGTGTAATATCTTCTAGAGAAGCTTCTTAGAAGCTTCATAGACGCTGCTTTGACTTTATAGGAGTCTATAGTTGACTTTTAGGTTAGAAACTTGGTCAACAAGTTAGCCATGTGCCACACATGTTGGAAGCTTAAAGAACAAGCTAACTACGTGGTCCATCCATAGAAAACTTGCCTTGCAAGCAAAGGCATGTGGCCTAGAAAGTCAACATATATTGGAGGTCTTATAGAACATCGCCACGTGGCTTCTAGTTAGATAGTATATATAGAGGCAAGAGTGAAGCCCTCTTCACTCTTGTCAACTCCTTTCTTGCTTCTAGTCTAAGTTTCAAGGGTCTCTAGTTTTCTTGTATTTTGGCAATAGCCATTCCAGTTTCTTTCTTAATATACATATTTCTATTTTGTCCTATTTCTTTTGAGAAAAGTCTCACTTACTCTTTAGCTTTCATCGAGTTCTTGTCCTTGACAGATTGACAAGAGTACACTTACAATATCAGAGCTTTGTCTTTTCTTGATTAAGAGTGGATTACCCCTTTTTCTTGATAAGACATAAGCGCATTAGAAGTTGCGGATTACCCTCTTTTAAACTGATATTGTTCTTAGTATTTTCTTTGTTATCAATTCCTCTCTTCTATTTGTTTTGAGCGTTATTAGACATCTTCTCTTTTCTAAGTGCTACTATGGCAGAGCTTGTTGAAATGAAGAGTGCAATGGCACAGATGCAAGAGCAATTGAGGGAGTTAATGCTTGCGATGCATCAACTCAATTTACCACCACAAGGAGCAACAAGAATGGTAGGAAGTGAAGATATAGAGATGATTGGGGCTGCTTCAACATCTACACCAAACCATGTCCCTTCTCCCAGAATGGAACACCCTTCGAGTGTTAGAGAACCGAGAGTTGCCTTGCCCGAGAAGTTTGATGGTACCAGATCCAAGTTTCGAGGATTCATCAATCAGGTCCAACTAGTAATTGAACTTCAACCCCAGAGCTATCCAACTCCAGGGTCACAAGTTAGATTCATTGGTACACTCCTTTCAGGTTCAGCATTGTCATGGTTTTCATCTTTTCTTGAACGACGAGATCCAATATTGGATAATCTGGAGGCTTTTTTGGCGGAGTTTCGATCCATGTTTGGAGAACATGATGCAATTCGTGTTGCAACCAACAAGATCCGTATTTTGCGACAAGGCAATCGATCAGTAACATTATATGCTTCGCAATTTCGACAACTTGCAACTGATATCAAGTGGGATGATGCCGCACTTGTGAGTCAATTTCTCTACGGATTACAATATGAGGTAAAGAAATTGATGCTTAATTTACCTGATCCTCAAACATTGAGTCAAGCAATTGACTTTGCTGTGAAGTGCGACAATCGACTTTTTGAATTTCGATCCGAGAGTCGTACAAGTGGGCCTCAACGTTACTACAATTCAATGGCAACACCGACGTCTCCTCAACACATACCTTCGGAAGTAGAGGATATGCAAATTGATGCGGTACGTTTCAAACCTCTTACTGAGCAAGAAAAGTCTCGTCGTCGACAAGGAGGATTGTGCTTATATTGTGGAGAACCTAAGCACACTGCTCAACATTGTCCAAAGAAGCGACGTAACTACAAAATGAGGAGTACGACTGTGAAAGAAGACAGTATGTCGGAAAACGAGTACGTCCAGCTACAATAGGGACCGTGCGGCTGGAATCTTGTACAACTTCTAATGAAGGTCCTATCCTCTCCTCAGAACCATCTCCTTGTTTTATAATAGATGTGCGTTTAGGACCTAATAATTACAAAGCCTCTGCCTTGATAGATTCAGGAGCCTCAGCTTGTTTTTTAGATGAAGAATTTGCTAGATGTCATAGAATATCATTAATACAAAAAACTAAACCTGTACACGTAGAAGTTATAGATGGTCGTCCGTTGTCTTCTGGAGATGTAACTCACGAAACACTTCCTGTAGATGTAGTAATAAATGGTCATAGTAGTTGCGTAATTTTTAATATAATTAGATCTCCCTCTAATCCAGTAATTTTAGGCTTATCATGGTTAGAAAAGTATAATCCTCGAATAGATTGGATTTCTCGTAAACTTGATTTTCCTCGGAGCATTAGTAACAGTTCTATTAATCAAGTAAAAAACCATGAGTCTAGTATAGAAAAACCCGCACTTATAGGTGCAAAAGCATTTATACACGCAGCAAAAGAAGGATCAACTTTTGCTATTTATGCTGCACCTATTTCTGAAAGCGTAAAGACTTCAAGTGGCATTCCAAGTCAATATCAGGATTATCAAGACGTTTTTGAGAAAAATAATGCAGATATTCTTCCTGAGCATCGCCCATACGATTGTTCAATCGATCTCAAGGAAGGAACTCAGCCACCATTTGGACCAATTTACAGTTTATCGCAAGATGAGTTGGCTGAACTCAAGACATATATTGACGAGAATTTAGCGAAGAATTTCATACGTCATTCAAAATCTCCAGCAGGAGCTCCAATTTTATTCGTAAAGAAAAAAGATGGATCTTTACGAATGTGTGTTGACTATCGAGGACTCAACAAGATCACAATCAAGAACAGGTATCCATTACCTTTGATATCAGGACTCCTTGACCAGTTAAATCAAGCTAAGATCTATACAAAAATAGATCTAAGAGGAGCATATAATCTAGTACGGATCAAAGAAGGAGATGAATGGAAGACTGCGTTTCGAACCAGGTACGGACACTTTGAATACAATGTCATGCCTTTTGGACTCACGAATGCACCAGCTGCTTTTCAACATCTCATGAATGATGTATTTCGTGAATTCTTAGACAATTTTGTCGTCTGCTATCTAGACGATATCCTGATCTATTCCAAGAACGTTGAAGAACATGAAATACATGTTCGTCAAGTATTACAAAAACTTAGAGATGCAGGATTGTACGCCAAGATGGAAAAGTGTGTATTTCACACTACTCAAGTTGACTTTTTAGGATACATCATTTCAAATGATGGTCTCATGATGGATTCTAAGAAAGTCCAAACAATCATGGATTGGAAGATTCCAAAGACTGTAAGAGATGTCCAATGTTTCTTGGGATTTGCCAATTACTATCGGATCTTCATCAAAGACTTCTCACGAGTTGCAGCTCCACTTACACGCTTGACTAGTAAAGATAAATTTCAATGGAATCAAGAAGCGGAAGCAGCATTTGAAGCCTTGAAGACATCGTTTGTCTCTGCACCAGTCTTATATCGTGTTGACTTTTCCAAGGTATTTTTTATGGAAACAGACGCATCGGATTTTGCCTTGGGTGCAGTTTTATCACAAATGGGAACAGATGACAAACTTCATCCGATAGCTTTTCATTCAAGAAAATTCTCAGCAGCCGAGATCAATTATGAGATCCACGATAAAGAACTTCTTGCGATCGTGGATTCCTTTCAAGAATGGCGTCATTATCTAGAAGGCGCTTCTAGTCCAGTCACTGTGTATACAGATCACAAGAACCTCGAGTATTTCATGTCAGCACGCGTGTTGAATCGTCGTCAAGCTCGTTGGAGTATGTCTTTGTCAAGATTCGACTTCATTATCACTTATCGGCCAGGAAAACAACAAGGTTTGTCCGATGCCCTGTCTAGACGTTCTTATTTTGCACCAAAAGAAGGAGATGCAGCTTTTGAGCAACAAAGAACGGTCCTCTTGAAACCGGAGCAATTTCATCTCCGAGCAGTGAAATCAACATTGACTGTTGATTCAACTTTTCTCAAGCAAATCCAGTCCAGTATGTCCTCAGACCCTCTTGTTCATGATATCGAGAATAATTCTTCCAAGTCTCATGATTCTTCTAAGTTCGAGTTCAAGAATAATCTATTATATTTTGAAGGACGCCTATATGTTCCAGAAGGAAAAGCACGTTTGCGTGTTCTTCAAGCACGTCATGACTTTCCAGCAGCAGGGCACTTTGGATATAATAAGACTCTGGAACTCATATCAAGAGATTTTTGGTGGCCACAAATGTGGAAGTCAGTCAAAGACTTTGTACAATCATGTGATATTTGTTCAAGATCAAAAATTCCTCGACATCGACCTTACGGACTTCTTCAGCCATTACCTATACCAGAACAACCATGGTCTTCTGTTTCTATGGATTTCATCACAGATCTTCCAAACTCAAGATCTTATGATTCTATATTTGTGATAGTAGATCGTTTCACCAAGATGGCACATTTTATGCCATGTACAAAATCTATCACAGGTGAAGAAACAGCTAAGCTTTTCATTGATAATATCTATCGCTATCATGGATTACCTAAAGATATCATATCGGATAGGGGAACTCAATTTGTGTCGAGATTCTGGAGGACTCTTTTCAAGATTTTAAAAGTGGACATAAAGCTATCTTCAGCTTTCCATCCTCAAACTGATGGACAAACAGAGCGCGTAAACCAAGTCTTGGAACAGTATTTAAGGTGTACCATCAACTACCAACAAGATGATTGGACAAACCTTCTGCCATTGGCAGAGTTTGCTTATAATAATACGGTACATTCCTCCACGCAACAAACACCTTTCTTTGCCAATTATGGCTATCATCCACGACTTGATACTTTTGATTTTTCAAAAGTTGATAATCCTGCAGCAGAAGATATGGCAAATCGGTTGTCAGAGTTACATGCAATAATGAAGGCGCAGTTGAAGAAAGCTCAAGAACGACAAAAGATAAATGCAGATGTATATCGTAAAGAGCAACCACAACTCAACGTGGGTGATAAGGTATGGCTACTTCGTCGCAATATCAAGACCACTCGACCTTGTGACAAATTGGACTATCGTAGGCTTGGCCCCTTTTCTGTTTCTGAACAGATCAACCCAGTTGCATATCGGTTACATCTACCGGAGTCAATGAAGATCCATCCTGTATTCCACGTGTCTCTTCTTGAACCATATAAGACAGTGGATATACAAGGAAGAAGACAAATGCCACCGCCTCCTATAGAAGTAGATAATAATGAAGAATTTGAGGTGGAAGAGATATTAGACTCAAGGCGGTGCCGAAATAAGCTAGAATATCTTGTTCATTGGCGCGGATATGATATTAGTGAGCGCACATGGGAGCCATCCAGGAATCTAGCAAATGCATCAGCTAAAGTCAAAGTTTTTCATCAACGACATCCATCAAAACCAAGATGAAAACCTCTCTTATAAAAGAGACAAGATTGAGGCAAGATAACATTCAAATTCCTATCCTTGTTTGTAACTTCTTTGCATTTGTGACGCTAATTAGATGGAGAGCCAACAACCAGCGGATTCAACTCAAGAACCTTCGTTTGTTGACTTACCGGATGAGACATTACGATTGTCACAACCTTCAAGACGACGCAACCGAGATGAAGATCCTCAAGAACGACATGTTCTTCCTCGAATAGATGGTGAGATACAACGCGTTTGGTATCACGACCTTGGAAGAGATTCTCGATGTTTGGTGATATTATTGGAGATAGAAACGACTCCTGATGGTGTTTCAAATGTATTATTTGAAGGAAGTTATGAAGGCCTCAACAGTGATCAAATAACAGGGTGGTCTTCTCGCCCTGGAATGGGACACTATCGATGGCTAAGAGGACCCATCAACTATCTTCGAAGAGAACAAAGATCAGAGTATGTAGCAAATACAATTCGCCGCATATTAGATTTTCTCAATATATAATCACCGCTCCTCGTGGAACTCGTCCCTAGAAGGGGGGGTAATGTCACGGACATACATATAATTACCTATATGAATAGATAAAAGTATGTAAAAGTAGATAAAAGTAGGTTAATTGTGTAATATCTTCTAGAGAAGCTTCTTAGAAGCTTCATAGACGCTGCTTTGACTTTATAGGAGTCTATAGTTGACTTTTAGGTTAGAAACTTGGTCAACAAGTTAGCCATGTGCCACACATGTTGGAAGCTTAAAGAACAAGCTAACTACGTGGTCCATCCATAGAAAACTTGCCTTGCAAGCAAAGGCATGTGGCCTAGAAAGTCAACATATATTGGAGGTCTTATAGAACATCGCCACGTGGCTTCTAGTTAGATAGTATATATAGAGGCAAGAGTGAAGCCCTCTTCACTCTTGTCAACTCCTTTCTTGCTTCTAGTCTAAGTTTCAAGGGTCTCTAGTTTTCTTGTATTTTGGCAATAGCCATTCCAGTTTCTTTCTTAATATACATATTTCTATTTTGTCCTATTTCTTTTGAGAAAAGTCTCACTTACTCTTTAGCTTTCATCGAGTTCTTGTCCTTGACATCTACCACCTTGGACTTTCTAAAATATTCCTAAATGATGAACTCTACTTAGATAATCGCCTTAAACTCCTTTTAAAAGGTTCTATAGTGAACCCTACCTAAATAATTGTCTTAAGTCTTTTCTAAAAGGTTCTATGGTGGATCCTATTTAGACAACAGCTATAAATTCTTTGTAAAATATTCTACAATACATCCTATTTGGTCCACTAAGTTAATCCTAATTTTAGAAACTTCCATAACTTTTGAAACATGGTTCTAACTATCTATTCTTACATATGAATAATATAACTATCTTATTTATATTCTATCACAAAGTTCTTATCTTCGCAACAAGAATCACGATCAGCCACCATATATGCTATCTAATTCTAAAATCTAGCTTGCGATGTGGATGTCACGGCCATAATCATGTAAGCTAATAATTACATATAGAAATAGGTAGAAGTAAGTAAAAGTAGATAAAAGTAAGTTAATTGTATAATGTTTAATATAGAAGCTTCTTAGAAACTTCCTAGACGCTGCTTTGACTTCATAGGTGTCTTTAATTGACTTTTTGGATTAGAAACGTGGTCAACAAGTTGGCCATGTGCCACACATGTTGTTAGCTTGAAGATCAAGCTAACTATGTGGCCCACACGTAGAAAAACTTGCCTTGTAAGTCAAGGCATGTGTCCTACAAAGTCAACACATATTGGAGGTCCTATAGAACGTCGCCACGTAGCCCCTAGTTAGATAGTATATATAGAGACAAGAGTGAAGGCTTCTTCACTCTTGTCAACTCCTTTCTTGCTTCTAGTCCAGGTTCAAGAGTCTTTAGTTTCTTGTCTTGTGGCAATAGCCATTTCAGTTTCCTTTTAATATACCTACTTGTTTATATTTTGACTTATTATATCGAGATAGCCTTTTGGTGTATATTTTTCCTCATCGAGTCTTTGTCCTTGACAGATTGACAAGAGTACACTTACAATATCAGAGCTTTGTTTTTTCTTGAGTAAGAGTGGATTACCCCTTTCTCTTGACAAGACATAAGCGTATTATTAGTTTGCGGATTACCCACTTCTAAACTGATATTGTTCTTAGTATCTTCTTTGTTATCAAGTCTTTCTTTTCTTTTGTCTTGAGCAATATCAAACAAATTTTTCTTCTTAGTGTCATTATGGCAGAGCTTGTTGAAATGAAGAGTGCAATGGCACAAATGCAAGAGCAAATGAGGGAGTTAATGCTTGCGATGCATCAACTCAATTCACCAACACAGGAAAGAACAAGAATAGCAGAAAGTGGAGATATAGAGATGATCGGAGCTGCTTCAACATCTACAACAAATCACGTTCCTTCTCCAATTGTACAACACCCTATAAGCACTAGAGAACCAAGAATTGCCTTACCTGAGAAATTTGATGGTACGAGATCAAAGTTTCGAGGGTTCATCAATCAAGTACAATTGGCAATTGAACTTCAACCGCAAAGCTATCCAACTCCAGGATCACAAGTCAGGTTTATTGGCACTCTACTTTCTGGTTCTGCATTATCGTGGTTTTCGTCTTTTCTTGAACAACGAAATCCAATATTGGACAATTTGGAAGCTTTTTTGGCGGAGTTTCGATTTATGTATGGTGAACACGATGCAACTCGTGTTGCAACAAATAAGATCCGAATTCTGCGACAAGGAAATCGCTCAGTAACAGTATATGCTTCACAATTTTGACAACTTGCAATTGACATCAAGTGGGATGATGCTGCACTCATCAGTCAATTTCTTTATGGATTGCAATACGAAGTAAAGAAATTGATGCTCAACTTACCTGATCCTCAAACTTTGAGTCAAGCAATCAATTTTGCGGTAAAATGTGATAATCGACTTTTTGAATTTCGATCTGAGAATCATTCACGGGAACCTCAACGTTATTACTCAATGGCAACATCAACATCTTTGCCAAACGTACATTCAGAAGTAGAAGACATGCAAATTGACGCGGTACATTTTAAACTTCTAACTGAGCAAGAAAAGATTCGTCGTCGTCAAGAAGGATTATGTTTATATTGCGGAGAACCTAAGCACACTGCTCAACATTGTCCAAAGAAACGACGCAACTATAAAATGAGGGGTACGACGGTCAAAGAAGACAACATGTCAGAAAACGGATTCGTCCAGCTACAATAGGGACCGTGCAGCTGGAACCTTGTACAATTCCTAATGAAGGTCCTATCCTCTCCTCAGAACCCTCTCCTTGTTTTATAATAGACTTATATTTAGGACCTAAGAATTACAAAGCCTCTGCTTTATTAGATTCGGGAGCCTCAGCATGTTTTTTAGATGAACGATTTGTTAAAAGTCGTAAAATACCCTATGTACAAAAACCTAAACCAGTACATGTAGAAGTCATAGATGGTCGTCCCTTGTCTTCTGGAGATGTCACTCATGAAACTCATCCTATAAAAGTAACAATAGACGGTCATGATAGCTACATAGCTTTTAACATAATTAAATCCCCGTCCAATCCAGTTATTTTAGGTTTATCCTGGCTAGAAAAATATAACCCTCGAATAGATTGGAATTCGCGTAAACTTGACTTTTCCAAAAGCGTTATTAATAGTTCTACGAACCAAGTAAAAAATTATAAGTCTAGTACAGTAAAACCCGTACTGATAGGTGCAAAAGCATTTATACACGCAGCAAAAGAAGGATCAACTTTTGCTATTTATGCTGCACCTATTTCTGAAAACGTAAAGACTTCAAGTGGCATTCCAAGTCAATATCAGGAGTATCAAGACGTTTTTGAGAAAAAGAATGCAGATATTCTTCCTGAGCATCGTCCATATGATTGTTCAATCGACCTCAAGGAAGGAACTCAGCCACCATTTGGACCAATTTACAGTTTATCGCAAGATGAGATGGCTGAACTCAAGACATATATTGACGAGAATTTAGCGAAGAATTTCATACGCCATTCAAAATCTCTAGCAAGAGCTCCAATTCTATTCGTAAAGAAAAAAGATGGATCTTTACGAATGTGTGTTGATTATCGAGGACTCAACAAGATCACAATCAAGAACAGGTATCCATTACCTTTGATATCAGGACTCCTTGACCAGTTGAATCAAGCTAAGATCTATACAAAAATAGATCTAAGAGGAGCATATAATCTAGTACGGATCAAAGAAGGAGATGAATGGAAGACTGCGTTTCGAACCAGGTATGGACATTTCGAATATAATGTCATGCCCTTTGGACTCACGAATGCACCAGCTGCTTTTCAATATCTCATGAATGATGTATTTCGTGAATTCTTAGACAATTTTGTCGTCTCCTATCTAGACGATATCCTGATCTATTCCAAGAACGTCGAAGAACATGAAATACATGTTCGTCAAGTATTACAAAAACTTAGAGATGCAGGATTGTACGCCAAGATGGAAAAGTGTGTATTTCACACTACTCAAGTTGACTTTTTAGGATACATCATTTCAAATGATGGTCTCATGATGGATTCTAAGAAAGTCCAAACAATCGTGGATTGGAAGATTCCAAGGACAGTAAGAGATGTTCAATGTTTCTTGGGATTTGCGAATTACTATCGGATCTTCATCAAAGATTTCTCACGATGTCGTGTTGTAACACGAGTATACAGTGAAAATAAAAAGAAAGGGGAATTTTATTAATATTCAGTTATCTCGAATATTGGGAGCATCGACCAACTCCAGTACAAATACTGAGTGGTCAGGTTCAGTGACTCCGTTACAGTCAGCCGGGGCATACTGGAATGCCCCGTTCGATTCCAATAACGGGAGTCAGCAGGAAGAGAAGGACCAATTCACACGACGGGTTCGAGGAGCCAATTGGATCCAATTTCGAGAATCCAATCCGGGTCCTCTTACCCAATATGAGACCTGTATTGGTGGGGCAACCCAATGCAGTCTAGTTACGGGAAATCCAGGTCTTACTACGGGTCTTAGCCAATCTGACGCGAGGACCAATTTGACCCAATTATGGGAACATCCAGGTTACTACGGGCATCTTTTCCAATATAGGACCTGAATTGGTCGGGCGACTCAATGTGGTCCCGATTACGGGGTTCGATTCTGTTTCAAGCTGTCCTGTTCTCTGTGCCGTCTCAGGGAACGTTGTTTTCGGTAAATGGATTTCTTAAAGGTAAAAACGGAGGAGAAAGCTTGAGGTGGGAGCCAATTTCGGATCCAAGCTTGAGGTGGGAGCCAATTCCGGATCTAAGACGGAAGATTGAAGAAATTCAGAGGATAAGGTTAGGGGGGATATAGTTTTGGAGTGGTGTGGATTTTTTTTGGGGGATGGGAGGTTTTTGAAGATCAAGGGAATTAGAGAGAGGAGCTTCATGCTTCGGGTCGGGGAAGGAAAGACATAGGATTTGGATTTTTCTTCTTCGTAGAGTTTTGGGGAAGACTGAGGCAATCGCTGCTGAAGTCAGTGTTGTAATGGTGAATCGGGATTTTTAAATGAAGTGGGTTTGAATACTCTTGACTGTTTTGTGAAATCGAGTTACGTCTGTGATTGAAGGATTAAAAGGGTGTCTATAGGATTGAGTATGCGGAGTGAATGAAATTTATTGGGTTAATCTAACAAGACAGTCAGTGGATACAAGATCGTAAGTACAAAGCAGTATTGAAGGTTAACAGTTTGGGTTGTACGGGGTTCTCTGTAACGTCTAGAGACCTACCGGCTGGGGCAAAAAGGACTCCGACAAGCAGTCGAATAGCACCCGTATAGATTTACGGTACATTGTTGCAGTCGTTTATATTCCAGCAGTCAAAAACTGATAGACTGCTTGACTATCGGCGAATCTCCATACTACCTTCTACAGCCAGACGCCCGGCGCGTTCTCGAGCAGGAAAGCACGTAATACGACATAAGTGGTGAACCCGACGTGAAAGCTTGAGGTAGAAGGTATTGGATTTCGGTTGATTTTATCTTTATTTTTTATGGAAAACGAAAATAAAAATTTTGAAGGATTTTTGGGAGAAATTTCTGGTGGGGAGTCTTCTTAAGGACAAGGTATGCACATGGATCCGTCTATTGCTAGTTTGTTTCAAGCCTTCTCATTGTCAATGCAGCAACAGCAAAGCAATGATCGAAAGGAAGCTTTGGCAACCAAAGCATTGCAAGCAGTGATCAATAAAATTGATCAATTTGATGGGAGGAATATTTCAAGGTATTTAAGATGTTATGTTCGTGAAATGGAATTAAATCGGGTTTCTGAGAAGAAAATGGTTGCACTATTTGGACTTGCCACGATACCGGAGATAAGGGACCACATTACATCGATTACGGATCATTGTGGGAATTCATGGGAGGATTTTTCACATGCATTGAAAGACGAATATTTCTTAGAAGATGCTGATCGCGTTACTAAGAAGCTGTTTCTGGGATGGATTGAACGGCCCAATAAGAATTTACAAGCAACAGAGCTACTAAGGGAATTTGAGAGGCAGTACTCTCAATTATCGAAGGTAGAAAAATTGACATTGGAGCCGAACAAAGTTGATTTATTTCTTCAAGCTGCTGATGGAGAATTGCAAGAGAAATTAGAACCCCTTCTTGAAGACAAAGAAGAAGATGAAGGATTGACAACGAAGTGGAAGAACGTTGAAGATGCGGTGGGGTTGCTTACAAAAAAAGAAAGGAGGAAGGATAGGAGTAATATTCCGAAACAAGTACAAGCATCCAAAGCTCCAGTATGTACTACACCACCGACAATGCCTACAGTTCAACCTTCGACATCCTTGTCAAAGAAAACAGATATGGGTATGGAAGAAATTATACGAGGAATGCGAGATCTTCAAATCAAATTAGCAAGACTTGAAGAGAATACTTCTATAAACAATTCGAAGAATGTTTCAAAACAAGGATATGTACAAAGATGCATTTGGTGTGATGATGCTTCACACACTAGAAAAGATTGCAATGAATTTAATAATATGATACGGCAGGGAATTATTTGCTGGAAAGATGGAAAGATAGCATTGAAAGATAGGGAGGATCTTCTTCAAACCAATTTTGGCAAGGGAGGAATGAGAGCATTGGTTCAAGATTACTTAAAAGGGCATGAAACAGTAGCACGAGAAAGTGCAAGTTATGGTGCTAGAGTAGATGATGAAATTGGTGGAAGTACGGAAACTAGTGAGTTTTGGGCTTCTGCCGTTTCTACAATGCAAGAAGGGAAATTACCTCGAGAAGCGTTATTGAGAACTGCAGCTACAATACGAGGAAGAACAGGTTGGGAGGATCCCGTTGAGTCTCTTTCAGTTCATGCATATATTGCTAAGAGCCAACATGCAGCTTTGATGGAAGAGAAAAGACGAAGAAATTTTGATGATACTAGAGAAGGAAATTCTTTTAAGAGGCAAACTCGAGGAGACAAGGCTCGGGAGGCAGCTTCACAAGAATTGCCTGTAAAGGATACCTCAGCATCATTGGGAGAAAAAGCAACGGAGACAAAAGATAAGGGTAAATCAATTGCTTATAAGCTACTTTCTGACATTGAAGCGGCAACAAATTTGAAAGGGGTGTTGGAAGAACGTATATTAAACGCTAAGGTGGAATTCACATTGAAAGAAGTCTTGGGAATTGCAAAGAAGGAGTTTCATGATGTTATCATTGACAGCATTAAGCGAAAGAGGCAATTAATGAGGGAAACTGGAATGAGTCATGCTATTGACGCAAGAATATGTAGAGATGAAGAAGAGGTTGATATTAGTTACAAGCAACCAACAAATGAAAAGAATGGGTATAATCAGCGAGTACGTTTCGAAGATTCTAGTGACAAGGAAATGGAAACTTTGAGCCATTATACTCAAAAGCATTGGGCAAGGGCAACTACTGAGGTATTGGTGAAGGTAGGAGATATAGAAGAACCAATAGTTGCTTTGGTGGACCATGATTCTGAAATAAATCTCATGTCTAAAGATCTTTATAAGAAGCAAAAATGGCCAATTGATATGGAACATGGATGGGCAATACGAGCAGCTAATAACACACGAGGCGAATTATATGGAGCTTGTTCAGATGTCAAAATTTGGATTGGGGATGTTGCTACGGAGCAACATTTCTTCGTTCAAGATACAACGTCTTATCCGTTGATTTTAGGACAACCTTATATCACGGCAACACGGATGGAAACAAAGGTACTTGACGATGGTTCTGCTTATGCAAGGGTACGGAGCGAAGATGGGAGGAAAGCTGTACAATTTCTAACAGTACCTCCTAACCATGAACGGAATCGAGATAGGTTGAGGGAGAAACCATTGCCAAAGATTGTTGAAGGATTTAAGGATTTTGGGGAGGTACCACTGTAAAGCGAGATTATGGAGGTACAAAAGAGGACGTACTCTCGCGAGATGAAGGTGCCTTTGATGCAAGTTTTATTGGTATATTGGAGAATGGAAATATTATGTATAAGAAAGTTGAAGATTTTAAAAGAAAAGAAAGAAAAAGATTATATGATATTGAAGGACAGTTACGCAAGATAGGTACATTGCAAGATGATGAGAGGATTTTGGGTGTTTATGAAGAAAATGGGCTGGAAGATTCATTGGAATTGATTACATCTATTGGGTTAGGGGATAATGATAAGATTGTTGAGATTCATTCGAGAGAGGTTTATACCATGCTTGAATCTTTTCAAGCACCAGAAGTCACAGTAGAGACGAGATATAAAACGGCAGATAAGAAGGTAAAGCCTGTTGCCGGACCATTACCAGAGGATTCTAAAGAACAAATGAGAGAAGCATCAAAAGAAGCAAGTTTAAGAGATCCAATGAGTATTGGACATCAGTTTACTGAAGAGACTTTTGAAGAATTGAAGATTGGTTCTGATGGTTCTTTATTGCCGGAGGAAATTACTTGCTTCAAAAAGATGTTGGCTAAACAAGGTAGATCGTTTGCCTTCGAATCTCATGAAATTGGGTGTGTGGATCCAAATATTATAACACCTATGGTTATCTTCACTGTACCGCATGTACCTTGGAATCTAAGGCCGATTCCAGTACCGAGGGCACATTTACCTAAATTGGTCGAACTATTGAAAGAAAAGATAAAGATGAAAATATTAGAACCTTCATTTGCGCCGTATTCTAGTCGATGGTTTACGGTACCTAAGAAGAATGGGTCACTGCGGTTTATTCAAGATATGCAGCCGGTGAATGCTGTAACTGTCAGGAATGCAGGAACTGGACCTATTGTGGATGAATTTGCTGAGGCGTTTGCTGGAAGGGCGATCTATTCAATGGGTGATTTGTATTCAGGTTATGATCAATTTCAACTTGCCGAAGGAAGTAGAGATATGACAACGATGAGGACACCGCTTGGATTGGTTAGAATGTGCACTCTTCCTCAAGGCGCGACCAACTCAGTTGCGCATATGATGAATGGGATGAATAAGGTATTGAGAGATTTTATCCCGAAAAAGACTATGCCTTTTCTAGATGATGTTCCTATAAAACGGTGCAAAAAAGGAGACAAGGATGAAACTTTAGATATGAGGGGGTGTCGCAGATATGTTGTTGATCATATACAAGATTGTGAAAAGATTTTAACTCGGCTTGGAGAAGTTCATCTTACATTATCGGGTATGAAGTCCGTATTTGGAGTGCGAGAGGTTGTAATTGTTGGACATTTATGCGGATCTTATGGAAGAAAACCAGATCCGACTAAAGTTGATGCAATTGGAAGGATGAAAGAGGATTGTGGTTCTTTAACAGAGGTTCGCAGGTTTTTGGGTGCATGTGTATTTTATCGAATCTGGATCCCTCATTTTGCTCACATAGCGGATCCATTATATGAACTGTTACGCAAGGGTTACCGATTTGAATGGGAAGAAAGGCATATTCAGGCAATGCAAAGATTGAAGAAATTATTGATGTCACCTCCAATATTGAGGAAGGTTGATTATAAGTGCAATAGACCAGTGATTCTTACTGTAGACGCTAGTCCAATTGCCGTTGGATGGGCTGTGGGTCAAGATGATTCGAATGGGAATAGATTTGCAGTTCGATTTGGGGCTAAAGTTTTAAGTATTCGTCAGCGTGCATATTCGCAAGTCAAAAGAGAACTTTGGGGAGTCGTTTCGGCTATGAAAGCTGAAAAGGACTATTTGATTGGGGCAGTAGTAGTAATTGAAACAGATTGCTTGCCATTGCTTGGAATGATTATTAACTGTTCAACGCCAGATATTGCAATGTTGAGATGGATTGCTTATATTAAGTCACTAAATCCAGAATTTAAGCATATCACTGGAAAGGACAATTTAGTGGCAGACATGCTATCTCGAGCAAGATACGAGAGGGAGGACGAAATGGTTGAAGACATTGATGATGTCGGATTGAAATTCTATTCAATATCAAATCTCAACAGAGAAGACAAGCTATTTCTTGAAGAATCTTATGAAGGAGAATTATTGGATATTGGTCATTATTTGAATACCTTCTCTAAGCAGGGGAATTGGTCTACAAAAAAATTCAAACAAATAAGAAAAAAAGCATATGGATTTTTACATCGAGATGGTCTTCATCCTACGTATCCTCTGGCTATTCATTTTAAATGGGTTGTTGATTTGGTTATTATGCCGGTTGGGTTATGGCAGATGAGATATTTGGTTTTAGCTCGTGAAGATTTATCAAATCAAGTAGAAGGAAGAGCATTGAGGACAAAATCTACAGAAGGGATTTGTAGGTTTTTGCTTGAAGATGTCATTTGCCGTTACGGGTGCGTAGGAAAAATCACTGCAGATCGTGGAGAATTAAATGCACAAGAAGCTCGTAAGTTCTTTGAAAAATGTGGAGTTAAACTATCACTGACTACTGCTTATAATCCGGAAGGGAATGTGAAAAGCAAACGCGGTCACCCGCCGATTGTGAAAGCATTGGTTAAAGCTTGTAATGGGAAGGTTAAAGAGTGGCCACGGCTTTTGTCATTTGCATTATGGGCTGATCGAACAACACATAGTTCGGTGACAGGATATATGCCAGTAGAACTTATGACAGGTCAAAAACCAATTATGCCGATTGAAGAAAAGGTACTTACTTGGAGTATGCTACCATGAAAAGATGGATTGACCAGAGAAGAACTTTTGGCTATTAGGATTCGACAATTGGAGCAAAGAACGGAAGATGTCCAGATAGCATTGGAAAGGTTAAAAAGAGCAAGGTTACAAAACAAGGCGCGATTCGATAAGCAACATCGATTGAGACCAAAAGCAATCGAGGAAGGTGACTGGGTACTTGTTTATGACAATAGTTTGGATAATCAACATAGTACTTTGCGGAAATTTTCAAAACGTTGGTTTGGACCATATGTTGTAACAACTGTTCATGATAATGCGACTTACTCATTACGGGAGTTAGATGGTACAAAATTGAAAATACCAATTGCTGGGAAGAGAGTAAAAATATTTAAACGAAGACACGCAGAGATGAATATGGAAGACCTTAATGAAAGTACAGAGATTCCGCAGCAAGAAGATGAAAGTGATATGGATAATGAAGGTGACGAAGACGAACTGGACAAAGACGTAGGGGATATATTCTGAATCAAACAGCAATTGGGTAAATTGGTGCATACCGGAGGATGCACAGGTTCAGAGGGGGTGGATGTCGTGTTGTAACACGAGTATACAGTGAAAATAAAAAGAAAGGGGAATTTTATTAATCTTCAGTTATCTCGAATATTGGGAGCATCGACCAACTCCAGTACAAATACTGAGTGGTCAGGTTCAGTGACTCCGTTACAATCAGCCGGGGCATACTGGAATGCCCCATTCGATTCCAATAACGGGAGTCAGCAGGAAGAGAAGGACCAATTCACACGACGGGTTCGAGGAGCCAATTGGATCCAATTTCGAGAATCCAATCCGGGTCCTCTTACCCAGTATGAGACCTGTATTGGTGGGGCAACCCAATGCAGTCTAGTTACGGGAAATCCAGGTCTTACTACGGGTCTTAGCCAATCTGACGCGAGGACCAATTTGACCCAATTATGGGAACATCCAGGTTACTACGGGCATCTTTTCCAATATAGGACCTGAATTGGTCGGGCGACTCAATGTGGTCCCGATTACGGGGTTCGATTCTGTTTCAGGCTGTCCTGTTCTCTGTGCCGTCTCAGGGAACGTTGTTTTCAGTAAATGGATTTCTTAAAGGTAAAAACGGAGGAGAAAGCTTGAGGTGGGAGCCAATTTCGGATCCAAGCTTGAGGTGGGAGCCAATTCCGGATCTAAGACGGAAGATTGAAGAAATTCAGAGGATAAGGTTAGGGGGGATATAGTTTTGGAGTGGTGTGGATTTTTTTTGGGGGATGGGAGGTTTTTGAAGATCAAGGGAATTAGAGAGAGGAGCTTCATGCTTCGGGTCGGGGAAGGAAAGACATAGGATTTGGATTTTTCTTCTTCGTAGAGTTTTGGGGAAGACTGAGGCAATCGCTGCTGAAGTCAGTGTTGTAATGGTGAATCGGGATTTTTAAATGAAGTGGGTTTGAATACTCTTGACTGTTTTGTGAAATCGAGTTACGTCTGTGATTGAAGGATTAAAAGGGTGTCTATAGGATTGAGTATGCGGAGTGAATGAAATTTATTGGGTTAATCTAACAAGACAGTCAGTGGATACAAGATCGTAAGTACAAAGCAGTATTGAAGGTTAACAGTTTGGGTTGTACGGGGTTCTCTGTAACGTCTAGAGACCTACCGGCTGGGGCAAAAAGGACTCCGACAAGCAGTCGAAGAGCACCCGTATAGATTTACGGTACATTGTTGCAGTCGTTTATATTCGAGCAGTCAAAAACTGATAGACTGCTTGACTATCGGCGAATCTCCATACTACCTTCTACAGCTAGACGCCCGGCGCGTTCTCGAGCAGGAAAGCACGTAATACGACAACGAGTTGCAGCTCCACTTACATGCTTGACTAGTAAAGATAAATTTCAATGGAATCAAGAAGCGGAAGCAGCATTTGAAGCCTTGAAGACATCGTTTGTCTCTGCACCAGTCTTATATCGTGTTGACTTTTCCAAGGCATTTTTTATGGAAACAGATGCATCAGATTTTGCCTTGGGTGCAGTTTTATCACAAATGGGAACAGATGACAAACTCCATCCGATAGCTTTTCATTCAAGAAAATTCTCAGCAGCCGAGATCAATTATGAGATCCACGATAAAGAACTTCTTGCGATCGTGGATTCCTTTCAAGAATGGCGTCATTATCTAGAAGGCGCTTCTAGTCCAGTCACTGTGTATACAGATCACAAGAACCTCGAGTATTTCATGTCAGCACGCGTGTTGAATCGTCGTCAAGCTCGTTGGAGTATGTCTTTGTCAAGATTCGAGTTCATTATCACTTATCGGCCAGGAAAACAACAAGGTTTATCCGATGCCCTATCTAGACGTTCTTATTTTGCACCAAAAGAAGGAGATGCAGCTTTTGAGCAACAAAGAATGGTCCTCTTGAAACCGGAGCAATTTCATCTCCGAGCAATGAAATCAACATTGACTGTTGATTCAACTTTTCTCAAGCAAATCCAGTCGAGTATGTCCTCAGACCCTCTTGTTTATGATATCGAGAATAATTCTTCCAAGTCTCATTATCCTTCTAAGTTTGAGTTCAAGAATAATCTATTATATTTTGAAGGACGCCTATATGTTCCAGAAGGAGAAGCACGTTTACGTGTTCTTCAAGCACGTCATGACTTTCCAGCAGCAGGGCACTTTGGATATAATAAGACTTTGGAACTCATATCAAGAGATTTTTGGTGGCCACAAATGTGGAAGTCAGTCAAAGACTTTGTACAATCATGTGATATTTGTTCAAGATCAAAAATTCCTCGTCATCGACCTTACGGACTTCTTCAGCCATTACCTATACCAGAACAACCATGGTCTTCTGTTTCTATGGATTTCATCACAGATCTTCCAAGCTCAAGATCTTATGATTCTATATTTGTGATAGTAGATCATTTCACCAAGATGGCACATTTTGTGCCATGTACAAAATCTATCACAGGTGAAGAAACAGCTAAACTTTTCATTGATAATATCTATCGCTATCATGGATTACCTAAAGATATCATATCGGATAGGGGAACTCAATTTGTGTCAAGATTTTGGAGGACCCTTTTCAAGATTTTAAAAGTGGACATAAAACTATCTTCGGCTTTTCATCCTCAAACTGATGGACAAACAGAGCGCGTAAACCAAGTCTTGGAGCAATATTTAAGGTGTACTATCAACTATCAACAAGATGATTGGACAACCCTTCTGCCATTGGCAGAGTTTGCTTATAATAATACGGTACATTCTTCCACGCAACAAACACCTTTCTTTGCCAATTATGGCTATCATCCACGACTTGATACTTTTGATTTTTCAAAAGTTGATAATCCTGCAGCAGAAGATATGGCAAATCGGTTGTCAGAGTTACATGCAATAATGAAGACACAATTGAAGGAAGCTCAAGAACGACAAAAGATAAATGCAGATCTATATCGTAAGGAGCAACCACAGATCAACGTGGGTGATAAGGTATGGCTACTTCGTCGCAATATCAAGACTACTCGACCTTGTGACAAGTTGGACTATCGTAGGCTTGGCCCCTTTTCTGTTTCTGAACAGATCAACCTAGTTGCATATCGGTTACATCTACCAGAGTCAATGAAGATCCATCCTGTATTCCACGTATCTCTTCTTGAACCATATAAGACAGTGGATATACAAGGAAGAAGACAAATGCCACCGCCTCCTATAGAAGTAGATAATAATGAAGAATTTGAGGTGGAAGAGATATTAGACTCAAGGCGGCGCCGAAATAAGCTGGAATATCTTGTTCATTGGCACGGATATGATATTAGTGAACGCACATGGGAGCCATCCAGGAATCTAGCAAATGCATCAACTAAAGTCAAAGTTTTTCATCAACGACATCCATCAAAACCAAGATGAAAATCTCTCTTATAAAAGAGACAAGATTGAGGCAAGATAACATTCAATTTCCTATCCTTGTTTGTAACTTCTTTGCATTTGTGACGCTAATTAGATGGAGAGCCAACAACCAGCAGATTCAACTCAAGAACCTTCGTTTGTTGACCTGCCGGATGAGACATTACGATTGTCACAACCTTCAAGACGACGCAATCGAGATGAAGATCTTCAAGAACGACATGTTCTTCCTCGAACAGATGGTGAGATACAACGCATTTGGTATCACGATTTGGGAAGGGACTCCCGATGTTTGGTGATTTTGCTAGAGGTAGGAACAACTCCTGATGGTGTTCCGAATATTCTATTCGAAGGAAGTTATGAAGGCCTCAATAATGATCAAATAACAGGGTGGTCTTCCCGCCCTGGTATGGGACACTACCGATGGTTGAGAGGCCCTATCAATCATCTTCGAAGAGAACAGAGATCAGAGTATGTGGCGAATACAATTCGTCGCATCATAGATTTCCTCAACATATGATGACCGCTCCTCGTGGAACTCGTCTCTAGAAGGGGGGGTAATGTCACGGCCATAATCATGTAAGCTAATAATTACATATAGAAATAGGTAGAAGTAAGTAAAAGTAGATAAAAGTAAGTTAATTGTATAATATTTAATATAGAAGCTTCTTAGAAACTTCCTAGACGCTGCTTTGACTTCATAGGTGTCTTTAATTGACTTTTTGGATTAGAAACGTGGTCAACAAGTTGGCCATGTGCCACACATGTTGTTAGCTTGAAGATCAAGCTAACTATGTGGCCCACACGTAGAAAAACTTGCCTTGTAAGTCAAGGCATGTGTCCTACAAAGTCAATACATATTGGAGGTCCTATAGAACGTCGCCACGTAGCCCCTAGTTAGATAGTATATATAGAGACAAGAGTGAAGGCTTCTTCACTCTTGTCAACTCCTTTCTTGCTTCTAGTCCAGGTTCAAGAGTCTTTAGTTTCTTGTCTTGTGGCAATAGCCATTCCAGTTTCCTTTTAATATACCTACTTGTTTATATTTTGACTTATTATATCGAGATAGCCTTTTGGTGTATATTTTTCCTCATCGAGTCTTTGTCCTTGACAGTGGACTAGAATGACAAAGTCCTTATCAATCACTTTTGATATGGATTGAAGGATAATGTTAAAGATTTGTTATTAACAATGTAAAAAGTAGAATCTTTGGAACAATTTATTGCTCAAGACATTGCATGCAATAATTAATTATTTGAAAGATGTCAAGAACAAAGACTTGGCTCGAGAAGAACAAATCAAATAATGATAGTAGCTCCTAAGTTTTCAGAAACACATTCATTAAGGCAAGAATCAATATAAATTGATATAATATATTTTAAACTTCTTACAAAGCAGGAAAAGATTCAATAATATCAAAAAGGCTTATGCTTATTTTGTGGAGAAGCTTAATACACTGCTCAATATTATCCAAAGAAATAATGCAACCTCAAAATGAAAAGCATGGTTAGTAAAGAAGACGATGTATCAAAAAACGAGTTTTTTCAGCTACAATAGGAATTATGTGGCTAGAATCTTCTGTAACTCCTAGTAAAGGTCTTATTTTTTCTTCAAATCCCTCACCTTATTTTACAATAGAAGTTTATTTAGGACCAAAAAATCACAAAGTCTTAGCTTTATTAGATTTAAGAGTATCAACTTGTTTTAAAGACTAAGTTTTTGTCAAAAAATAAGAGATATCGTTGATTAAAAAAACTAAATCTATCCATGTAGAAGTCATAGATGGTCATTTTCTATCTTTTGGAGATATTATGCATGAGATTTTTTCTTTAGATGTAGCAATTAAAGATCATAATAGCATAGTAATATTTAACGTAATAAAATCTCTATCCAATCTAATTATTTTAAGATTATCTTAGTTAGAAAAGTATAATTTTTAGATAAATTGGATTTCTTGTAATCTTAATTTTTTTGATGGTTTATACCAAAATCTTATTAGTCAAGTTTAATACATAAGTCTAATACATCCAAATCCTTACTGATATGTGTGAGATCTTTTAGGCATGCCAAAAAAAAGGGTTATCTTTTGCTTTATATGCCATGCCTATTTTTGATGGCAAGAAGACGTCAAGTGGTATTTCTAGTCAATATCAAGATTTCTAAGACATTTTTGAAAAGAAGAATGTAGATACTCTTTTAAAACATTGTCTTTATGATTGTTCTATCAATCTTCATGAAGGACCTCAATGACTATTTGAACCAATCTATAGCTTTTTACAAAATGAATTCGCTGCACTCAAGGAATATATTGACAAGAATTTGCCTAATTTTTTTTTTGTCATTCTAAATCTCCAAGCAAGACTCCTATCTAATTTGTAAAGAAAAAAGATGGATCTTTGCAGATGTATGTGGACTATTGAGGATCCAATAAGATCACCATCAAGAATAGATATCCTCTACCTTTGATTTTAAGACTTCTTGATCAAGTGAATCAAGTAAAGTTCTATACAAAAATAGATCTATGAGGAGCATATAATCTAATATGTATTAAAAAAAGAAATAATAGAAGACTACATCTTGAACCAAATATAGGCATTTTTTATATAATGTCATACGTTTTAGACTTACAAATGAGCCAACTACTTTTCAACATCTAATGAATAATGTCTTTTGTGAGTTTCTTAATAATTTTATCATGTGTTATTTTGATGACATCTTAATCTATTCTAAGAATACTAAAGAGTATAAAATTCATATTTGTTGTGTGTTACAAAAATTTAAAGATACATGATTATATTCTAAATTAGAAAAGTATATATTCCATATTATTGAAGTTGAATTCCTAAGATATATCATTTTTAATGAAGAGATAATAATGGATTCAAAGAAGATCCAAACTATTATAGATTAAAAGATTTCAAGAATAATAAAGAACATGTAATACTTTTTGAACTTTGCCAATTATTATTGGATCATCATGAAGATTTTTTTTCAAGTTGCAGCTTCACTTATACATTTAACTTATAAAGAAAAATCTAAGTAGAGTAAAGAAGCCAAAGTATTTTTTGATACTTTATAAAAGAAGTTTACTTCTACACCAACCTTAAAACATGTTGACTTTTTTAAGGCATTTTTTTTTTATAGAAATAGATGTATCAGATTTTGCTTTCGATGTAATATTATTATATATGGGAGTAGATGACAAACTCTATCTAGTAGCTTTTCATTCCAAAAATTATTTAGCAATGAAGGTTAATTATGAGATCCACGATAAAGAGCTCCTTGGAAGTGTGGATTCATTTTAAGAATGACATCATTATTTAGAAGGTACCTTGAAATCAATCACTATATATACATATTACAAGAACCTGAAGTATTTCATGTCTACACATATTTTGAATCATTACCAAGTTTGTTGGAGCATGTCTTTATTAAGATTTTATTTCAAGATCACTTATCAATCCAAAAAATAAGATTTGTTAGATGTTTTTTCTAGACATTCTTATCTTGTACCTAACGAAGAAAATGTATCTATTAATCAACAAAGAATAATTTTCTTAAAACTAGAATATTTTCACCTTCGAGCAACAAAATCAATATTAACTATTAATTCAACATTCGTCAAGTAAATTCAATCAAATATGACCTTTGATCCTCTTATCTATGATATTAAGAATAATTCTTTTAAATCTCTTAATAATTCTAAGTTTG
The DNA here is from genome assembly GCF_059467195.1 of Physcomitrium patens. Classification (NCBI taxonomy): domain Eukaryota; kingdom Viridiplantae; phylum Streptophyta; class Bryopsida; order Funariales; family Funariaceae; genus Physcomitrium; species Physcomitrium patens. Next base: position 8,481,933 of record NC_143411.1, read on the forward strand.
AGTTGAAAAACAACCTACTCTATTTTAAGAGACGATTATATATTCCAAAATGTGAGGTATGATTACGTGTTCTTCAAACTGGTCATAACTTTCTAGCAACCAAACTTTAGAACTAATATTGAAAGATTTTTGGTGGCTTCAAATGTAGAAGGTAGTCAAAGACTTCATACAATCATGTGATATTTGTTTAAGATCCAAAATTCCTCACCATTGACCTTATCAACTTCTTTAGCTATTATCTATTCCAAAATAATCATAATCTTCTGTTTCTATGGATTTTATCATAGAACTTTTAATCTTAGGTTTGTATGATTCTATATTCGTAGTAGTAGATTATTTTATAAAGATAGAATATTTTGTACTATATACAAAATCTATCACATCTGAAAAAATGGCTAAGCTTTTTTTTAATTACATCTATTGCTATCACAGATTGCTTAAAGATATTATATTAGATAAAAGGATTCAATTTATATCAAGATTTTAGAGAATCCTTTTCAAGATTTTAAAGGTAAATATAAAGCTCTCTTTGACTTTTTATCTTCAAATTGATGGGCAAACAAAATAGGTGAATTAAGTTTTAGCGAAATACTTGAAGTGTACCATCAATTATTATCAAAATAATTGGATAATTCTTTTACTATTAGCAAAGTTTGTATACAATAATTTGGTACATTCTTCTACTCAACATACATCTTTCTTTATCAACTATGATTATCATCTACGACTTGATACTTTTGATTTTTCAAAAGTTGATAATCTTATGGCAAAAATTTAGCAAATTTTTTGTCTAAGCTATATGAAAAAATGAACGTGCAATTAAAAGAAGCTCAGGAATAAAAAAATTAATATAAATGCCTATCACAAAAAATAATCATAATTTAACATAGGTGAGAAGGTATGATTAATTTGTCACAATATCAAGACTACTTACTCTTGTGACAAATTAGACTATTATAGGCTTCAACCTTTTCCTATTAGTGAACAAGTCAATTCTATTGCTTATTCATTATATCTATAAAAGCCTATGAAGATCCACCTCATATTTCATGTGTCTCTTCTTGAGCCATATAAGATAATGAATATCTTGAGAAGAAGATAAATGTCACCTCCTCCCATAGAAATAGATAATAATCAAGAATTTGGGGTGGAAGAAGTCTTAAATTCAAGGTGGCACAAAATAGGTTGGAATCTCTTGTTCATTGGCATAGATATGATATTAGTGAACATACATGAGAGCTAGCAAAGAATCTTGTAAATACAACAAAAAGAGTTGAAGCTTTTTATTGATGATATCTATCAAAACTAAGATGAAAAATAACAAATATTTACTTTAAAAGAAAGAAGATCAAAAGAAGATAATATTCTATCTTCTATATTTTTTTGTAGCTTTTGTGTATTTGTGATGCTAAGAAGATAGAGAATAAAAAACCAATAGATTTAACTCAAGAGCTTTCATTTTCAAACTTATCAAACGAGACATTGCAATTGTCACAACCTTTAAAATAATGAAATCAAGATAAAGATCCTTAAGAATAATATGTCCTTTCTTAAATAGATGGCTAGATATATTATGTTTGGTATCACTACTTTAAAAGAGACTCCCAATGTTTGGTGATTTTATTAAATGTAAGAACAACTCCTAATGGTGTTCTAAATATTTTATTTGAAGGAAGTTACAAAGGCCTCAATAACAATTAAATAACAAGGTGGTCTTCTTGCCTTGGCATGAGACACTATTGATGGCTAAGAAGACTTATCAATTTTCTTCAAAGAGAACAAAGATTAGAATATGTGGCAAATATAATTTGCCACATCTTGGATTTCTTTGACACATAAAGATCACTCTTCATGGAACTTGTTCCTAAAAAAGGAGTTAATATCATGGATATATATAGATACTCTATTAAATACCTATATGATTAGATAGAAATAAGTAAAAATAAATAAAAATAAATTACTTTCATAATACCTTCTAGAGAAGTTTTCTAAAAGCTTCATAGATATTGTTTTGATTTTATATGTGTTTATAGTTGATTGAAAGATTAGAAACTTGGTCAAAAAGTTAACCACATATTAATAGCTTGCAGAACAAGCTAACTATAAGGTGCATATATAAAAGCTTTTCTTACAAGTTAACTTACATGTGTTGTAAAGTCAACATATTTTGGAGGTCCTATATGACATTGCCATGTAGCTCCTAGTTAAGAATATATGGAGGCTAGAATGAAGCCTTCTTCACTCTTCTCAATGCCTTTTTAGTCCTTAGTCTTGTGTCAAGACTTTCTAGTCTTTTTTTAGCAATAGTATTTTTAATATATATATATATATATATATATATATTAAATAATTTTAATTTGAATAAAAACTTAATTAATTTTTTAAACAAAATAAATTATGATGGAAATAATAATATTATAAATACATATAGTGCTATTGAATAATAAAGCTCAAATATAAATAATTAAATATATTTTTTAACAAATTTAATTTCTTAATGTATTTGTAGTATTTTATATATAATCAATAATTTGTTGTTAACTTGATTCAACAAGGTATATTTGTATTATCAATTTTTTAGGTTGTTGTGTAAATAAAGATAATTATGTAGAATACATCAAGTATTACATATCAATTACAAAGTATGTCATATAAACAAATAATAAATGCACAATCAACATGCTTTCAAGGAAAGATTAGAAATCAATACCAAACTAAATCAAGCTATCACTTACACCACAAAAAAGAAATCTAAGAGTGTAAGTGTGAAAATAGAAAAAATTGTAAGCTTTACTAAAATGGCTAAATCACTATAGACAAGCAAAATCTTATAATAAATTCTTTCTTTCAAAAATCACTCATAAGATTTGACTTGACAAAAATGTTAAGTCAAGGATTTTTTTCTACTTAAGTATCTAAATCTTAGTTGATAATAACAAATTCAATTAACAAAATAAGTTTCAATGGATAAAAAACCATTAATTCAACTAAATTATATACATTTGATGAAATTTTGCATCCAATGCTATATCACATGACAACTATTGTATAAACAAAAATCATCATATACAATACATCAAGTGATACAAATCAATTATAAAATATGTAGTCTAAATCAATAATAAATGCACAATCAATACACTCTCAAGTATCCTTTTAGCTAATTAAGAGCTTTTCTTGTGAGCTATGACTATAAAACATATATTGTTGTAGCTGAATGCAACAATGATGTTGCCAAATTATACTTTTTTAAACCAATGTTGTAGCAGTTAGACCACCAAAATATGTAACAAATATAATAGAAGAAATATTCAATCTTTATCAATAAATGAGGCATAGCTAGAAGACTTCTTACATTAATGACACATTAATCTCTTCAAAAGAAAGTCAAAAGAAGTAATCTTAAACATGCCATATATCACCCATATTAGTACTAATCATACAAAAATATAGTAACAACCTCTTTCTTTCTACTATATATAAAATAAAAAAGATTAATTAATATAATTACTAATTTAGGATATATAAAATCATCCATAAATAGATGATAAGGAATACAATTTTTTGAATGCTCCCAACACTCTTATCCATCTTTTCTTTCTAATAACAAAAAAAAAATTAGTAAGCAACACATTCTTTATACTTAGAATTATATGCCTTGCTTTAACATTAAGTATTGTAAATATCTCACATTGTAAATACATATAACTTTGGTTGAAAAATCTCTATAATTGAGATTGATAAGCTCTACTAAAAATATAAGTATATCATAAGATATTGTAATATTGAGTAGTAGATAAATTTTCTATAGCAATAGATATGACTTTTTTAAAGAACTCTACTCAATTGTGTAGACATTGAGTTCAAATGTCATGATCATCTAAGTCTACAACTAGAGCTAGCTTTTTGTATATTGAGCTAAGCAAGATTTGCTTCCAACCATACAATAACTAATAAAGTATCAAAATTGCTTGTCTTATAAAATAATAATATATCTCAATCCATGAAAACATCACATTTCAATCATAATGGTTGCCATGAAGTAATCTATACTTTTATAAATTACACTTGACAGTTTGAATAACCTGTGTAATTAAGCCATTTATTTTTGGATGAATTCTAGGTGGTATGATCATCTATTAAAGCTTTAGAATGTAAAGCTTCAAATGCCTTAAAGAACTCTCTTCCTTAATTTGTTAAGACTTTAATAAGTGCTCTAAAATGATGTTGTGATATAATACGACTATATAGTGAAATTATAATCAAAATTAAATTTCTAATTAATATATAATTATCTTGATTTAATAATAATTCAAGGTATCTAAAAATGGCTTTTATAAAAGCCTCTTGGATTATTTTTTATCTTAATAGTTAGTAGGTTGAAGATTGGTTAGTACCTTCTAAGTTGTAGAGACTCTTTTACTACCTTAAAAAGACCATAAATTGATAAAATCAAGTTAAAAGAGCTAAATAATTAGTATGGTTAATACTAAGCTTAAGTTTAGGATAAGATTGGACTAAAAATCCCTAAGATAGATTAGATTAATATCCGGGGATCGACCGTTTGTAAGATAGGATTGAAATCAGACCTTTGGCCACTAAAATGACCGCCTAGGACAAAATAGAGATTCATTTGAAGATCAAGGATTAGGATTTGAGAGCTAGATTTAAGCTCTTTTCAAAGGCATAAGACTTTTTTTTGTAGGGTTTGTGAGAGATTGGAAATTTTTGTTCAAAATTAGGATATATATTAGTGATTTGGATTTTATGTAATACAATTTGGACTAACACTTTAGGCTAGTTCGTGCAATTAGTGTAACATCTATAGTTCAAAATTTGATACTATTTAGATCATTGAATTTACTAAGTGTACACAAAATTTTATAATAATCTAATGGTGCAATTGAGAGATATCTAGATTTTGATACATACCAAAAGTTGGCAGTTTGGGGTTGGATAGGATTTCTATGATATCTAGAGATCTATTATTTGGATCAAGGTAAAATTTAGCATGATGTTAGAGGACTTAAAGATCAAGCTATACATTATTTTTGAGTTAAAGTTATTAATTGGAGAAGGAGAAATCACTACTGAAATTTCTACATCACCTTTTAAGTTAGTAGCAAAGTGACATTGGTGTAGTTTTTGGAGTTTTCCTCACAATCTATAAATTAGGTTGGGCTGAAATTTCTTGAGAATGTAGAAGACTTATATTGACAATTATCTGTAAAATTTCACATCAAGTGGATAATTAGATTAGAAGTTACAGCTTGTAAAAGCTCACTAATTAGGATTAAGGTTTACAAAAAAAATCTAAATTGCTTAAATACGAAAGTAAAAAGGTAATTGGAATTTATGTATGATTGAGGCTACTAAAAAGAGTGATTTTTAGCTTTTTTGAATTAAAATTTGGATTATATTCTTCTCATAAGTGTAAAACATATTAGAATTTTTGGATATTTGTAAAAAAAAATTCCACCTTCTACAGTCGGATGCCCGATGCATTGCCAAATAGGATGACATGTAATACAATAATGTACTAATATATAATCAAAAATACCATAGCTACAAATTTTGAAGTATTTTGTAGTAAAGCTACAAATTCAATCCACTTCTTAAAATATTCTACCATCATCAATACATATTTAATTCTACATAAAGTAACAATAAGTGGTCAGACAAAGTCCAAAGACCAATCATAATACAAATCGATGATAGAATAAGGTATTGAAGTTGATTTAATCTAATTACATACTTTACACCAAGAAACATATATTGCCATTTGTTGATATATATTACTCTACCAATATTAATTGTACAACATAAAATATATCATACATATTCTAAAATATCTAAGCTCTTTATGTACTTGCTATACCAAGGAGGTTCTTTGATTTAACCTTAAAATTATGTACCTAGCTCTATTAAACCATACACAAAATAAAAATTCTTCTCCCAAAAAAGCTTTGTTATTCAATGACTAATCCTATCTCTTTTTATCTTAGAGATAGTTAAAAGAAATGTTCCTTGTTGAAGCTTATCTAAGACTACAAGATCCTTCCGTTGTCGTATTACAAGGTATTTGGCTTGAGAATGTATCAAGCACTTGGCTATAGAAGCTAAAAGAAAAATTAGAACAACAAGCCGTAACAACTCTAATAGATTTTTAAACAAATTACAATTAAAGATCAACAAATATAATCAAACATCAATCAAATTCAATCAAAATTTCAAAGGAATTATATAAGAAATACAAAGTATTCTTAGAGATCTTTTAAAGAATCATAAAGAAATAATATAGAAATTTAAAAATATACTAAAATAGAAATATTAATAAAATATTAAAATATAAATCTTAATTAAATTCTAATAAAAATCTAATCAAATTCTAGTCAAATCCTAATCAAATCCTAAATAAACCTTAACCAAATCTTGAATAAATCCTAACAAAATCCTAACCAAATCCTAACCAAATACTAACTAAATTCTAAACAAACCCTAACCAAATCCTAAATAAATCTCGAATAAATCCCAAACAATCCCTAAATAAATCCTAAATAAATCTTAACCAAATCCTAAATAAATCTTAATCAAATCCTAAATAAATCCTAACCAAATCTTAAATAAATACTAACCAAATCCTAATCAAATCCTAAATAAACTCTAAAAAAATCCTAATCAAATCCTAAACAAATCCTAATCAAATCCTAAATAATTCCAAGTAATTCCTATAATATATTTAAACATCAATAACTAATGAATGATCCATTGATTTTAACTCAAATTTTGCACACCACTTAATAATTAAGTTGACAACAAGCACAAAGTTTTTGAAGAAGATCGAACTCACCAAAAAGAAGATTAACCCTAATATTTACTCAGATATTGGCCGGCCTCCTTCTTTAATTTGAATGTTGAATTTCTAGTATAAATATCTCCTTATCAAACCGTTTAATTGATTTCAAATTTCTCAAATATATAGAAAAATAAGTCTATTACCCACTGTCGTAATACGTGAAGTCTTTCTTGAGAATGTTCCAGGCACCTGACTGTGGAAGGAAGAATGGAAATTGTAATAATAAAATCCTAATTCTAAAAGAATACTAACAATGCTCTAATTAGTCCATAATAATGCTAAGCAAGCTTAATCAAATTCAAAAAAAACCTCAAAGAAATTTCAAACAAACAATAAGAATTTTTAAAGAAATATTAGAAGCATCACAAATATCACTCAAATACATCTCAATTCAATCTTAATTTAATTCTAGTTAAAATTCTATTGAACTTCATTCAAACTTTAGGCCAAAATTAATTGAATCTTAAATCCTAATAAAATCCTAATTCTTGAATCAAATCCTAAACAAATCTTAAACCAAATTCCAACCAAATCCTAAACCAAATCCTAGCCAAATCCTAAATAAAATCATAATCAAGTCCTAATCTAAATCCCAAATCCTAAACCAAATCTTAATCCAAATTCTAAATCCTAAATTAAACCCTAATCAAATCCTAAATTAAACCTTAACCAAATCCTAAACCCTAAATCTTAAACCAAACCCTAACCAAACCCTGATCTAAAGACTAAATCCTAACCAAACCCTAAATCCTAAACCAAATCCTAACTAAATCCTAAACCAAATCCTAATTAAATCCTAAATCAAATCTTAACTAAATCCTAAATCCTAAATTAAACCCTAATCAAATCCTAATTTAAATCCTATACCCTAAACCAAACCCTAACCAAATCCTAAACCCTAAATAAACTCCAACCAAACCTTAAATCAAACCCTAATCCAAATCCTAAACCCTAAACCAAATCCTAACCAAATCCTAACCAAATCCTAAACCCTAAATAAATCCTAATCAAACCCTAAATCCTAAATCAAATCCTAATCCAAACCCTAAATTCTAAACCAAATCCTAACAAAATCCTAAACCAAACCCTAGTAATTCCTATAATAGATTTAAATCTCAATAACTAATGAATAAACTATTGATCTTAACTCAAATTTTACACACTTTTAAAAAAATAAGTTAGAAAAAAGTACAAAAAAAAATAAAAAGGATCGAAGTTACCAAATTGACAATAACCTCAAAAATGTGCTCGGGTATTGGCCGGCCTCCTTCTCCAATCTTGATGTCAATCTTCCAGAGCCAATATCTCTCCTTTGCACTATTAGATTGATTTCAAAATTCTCATACACATAGAAAAACAAGTCTAATATCCTCTCATGTAAGTTTCACTCCAATCCAACTAATAGATTGCAAGAACTCTCAAAAACCCCCACTGGATCTAAAATTCTACTTTCTGAGACCTTGACCCATTTAAACCTCAATATCCCTCAATTCAACCATTAAAACAAGCTCAAATTTATGACACATATTAAACACAACTATTACCATAAATCCACAAAATTTTACCTACAGATCTATTGCAAAACTCTTGAAATCACCCAAAACGTAAACCCTATTTTATTTCATAAAACCCAAGTCATCCAAAACAAACCTTGACTTTGCAAAGCTCTTACAAAGTCATATCGACTTCAAATCACCCAAAATCAACACTCATAGAAAGTTTATTCAGTCTGCTATCAAAACTTACTCTCCAATTTCCAGAAGAACCCCAAAGTCATAATCGAGACTTAGTTTTGTGCTCCAGGGTCTGATTTCGATCTTGGTTTATAACTAGTCCTCTCCGAGTATCAATATCTAGTTTTTCTAAGTAACTTTTTTCTAGAATTTACTCTTAACTTCCTTCTAAAGATGCCTATATCATTTATTTTTCCAATCTACTTTGATTTGTCTTACTTATGGTATTAGAAAGTAAGTAGAAGTCACCTTTCTAAAAGGCAGTATTGGTACATTTTAATTTTTCTACCCCTTTGACTATTAACTATATTTCTAAGATAATTTGTTCTAATACTTTGAACTAAGATCTCTTAAATTATAATAATCTCTATACTCTCTCACCTATTAATCATGTTACATCACGACACCGCACATACAATTTTTACTCCAATCCAAGTAATAGATTGCAATAAATCTTAGAAATTCTTACTAGAACTAAAACTCTACTTTCGAAGATCTCGACCCATTTAAACCTCAATAATCCTTGATCCAAGATTTTGATCAAGCTCAAACTCATTGCATATATTGAATACATATAAATCCACATACTTCTAAAATTTGACTTATGGATCTACTACCAAACTTATGAAATTCTCCAAAAAATATCTCCCCTTTTATTTTACAAATTCAGAGTCATCCTAAACAAACCCTGACTTTGTAAAGCTCTTATAAAGTCAATTCAAATCCAAATCAGCTCAAAATTTATTGAAACCCTATCAAGTTTGCTCTCTAATTCCATCCTCAAATCTATCAAAAATTCTCAAAATCATCGTCAAAACTTGGTTTTGTCTCTCAGGGTCTGATTTTGACCCTGATTCATAATCGGCCCTCTCTGGGTATCAATATCTAGTTCTTCTAGATAATTTTTACTAGAAACTACTCTTAACTTCTTTTCAAAGGTGCTTATATTGTTTATTTTTCTTATCTATCTTATTTTGCTTTATTTGTGGTCCTACAAAGTGAATAGAAGTCTATTTTGTAAAAAGGCAATATTAGCACCTTTAATTTTTCTATCCCTTGACTATTATCTATTTTTCTCAGATAATTTTTTACAATATATTTGAAATAAGATCTTCAAAAATATGATATTTTCTTCATCTTTTCACCTATAAGCTGTTTTACATCATGACACTGTACTTCACAAATCATTTGATACTTATCTAATTCTTCATCTAAATTTTGATCAAGGATCACAATTGAAGAACTTAATATCAAAGTCAAGTATGTAGTTACATGCTATCTAGGAATTGCCTCTCTGTTGTAATTTCCATGCCATTGAGCTCCAATCAAGTCTCTTTTGAAGGACTTAGATTACAAGAAAATTTGTCAACATTCAAATTGATAATGTCTATTCAATGCATAACCTCAAAGTTTTATTTGTGAAGCAAAAAATTTCATCTTGCAAGCTTAATAGTAAGCTTATTTAATTTCATAAGCTATTTCAAAGGTTGATAGTCAATTACCAATATAATTTTTTAATCCTCACAAATAGGATCAAAAGTAAGCAATGGCCCAAACTACTACTAATGCTTCTCCTTCATAAGATAAGTAATTAGTCTTTGTATTATTATTGCTTCTAAAAGCAAATGCAATGACATATTCTTATTTTACATCATCTTTTTGTGTTAAGACTTTTCCTAGTCCTATTGCATTCTAATTTGTATGTAGTAGAAAAGGTCTAATGGCTTGCAAATGTTGAAGCAATAGAGCTAAACTCAATTTTTGCTTCAATATGTTTAATGTATGTTATTACTCGCATCTCCAAGTCCACGATTGATCTTTATCTATGACAATAGTTAAAAGCTTAGCAATCAAATTAAATTTTTTAACAAATCTTTGATAGTAGTTTGTCAATCCTAGAAAAGTTCAAAGTTATAAAATATCACTTGGTGTCAAAAAAATTTGCAAGACATCTATTTTTACTTAATATACATCAAGACCTTTTAAAATAATCACGTGATTTAAATATGACAATCATTTATGGAAGAATTTATACTTGCCATAATATAAGCATATCTCTATTGTCATAATTACTCAAATATTATTTGAAAATACCTCACATAATCTTTTAGGTTACTATTAAAAATAATAATATCATTATTGTAGCATCTAGCAAATAAAAAATTAGATAAAATCTGATCCATCACCCATTGAAATTCAATCAATACATTCTTAAGGCCAAATAGAAGAAACTTATAATGATTGAATTGATCTTTGCTATCTTGATCAATTCTCCTAAATGATATCTTTACCTAGTCTTCAACAAATAATGGTAATTAGTGATAATTATATCTTAAATCCAAAGTGCTAAGTATTCAAGAGAATCCTATTTTATCAAATAAATTTTTTGACATTGCTATTAGATATCTATCAAATTTAGTCTTATAATTGATTGAACGATAGTCTCTATACATGAACTTCTTTGTCTAATTGCCAAAAATATCTTTCTTTAAAGGTATATCTATTGTACAAGAATATTTACCATTATAAAGCTTAATTAAGCTTATAACCAATAACTCTTGACAACAAGCCTAGATACCAAATTTCTTTGAGATATTAAACTTAAAAGGCTTTGAAAGATTAGGTGATCATCTTTCAATTGAATGTGAATAGATTTACTTTTATAACCTTTAAGATCTTTAATGCTAAATACAAAACAATTGTAATATGAGTAGATAAAAATCCGTATCATTTATGCTTTGGCATTAGTAAGATGTGGCTCTAACATTAATGGCCAATCATTAAACTTTATAGTCTTTTATTTCACTGATGGAGCACCAGTGCATGCTAATAAAGCTTTTAATTACTAATTTATTAAAGAATCAACTTCTATGCCTTCAACATCCTTACTTGTAACTAAATAAGGAGCTTCATTACTAAAATGTGTGTGTGAATTAAAAATATTGCTAGAACATAGAGTGTCTTTTAAAAAAATATTTAATGAAAGAATTTCTTGTGTATTTTTTTTTTTTATTTTTGGCCAAAACAACAAAGATACATTGAACTTATACTTTATCAATTTCATATCACTTTAAGCAAAGAAATCACTCAAATTCCTCAATATTAATAAGTTTAGCATCTATTATCTTTTGATCATTGTTTTGTAACTTTAGAATATTAAAATGGTCATAATAATCCTTCTAAATAGCAAAGCATATGCAAAAAATCCATACTTAAGTGTTGAGGTCTATAGCTTGGTCTAGGAAAAAATGATGTTGTCCTTCAATGATATCATAAGTAATTGTAGTGCCATTTAAAAAGCCCATAGTATACTTCTTTTTGGCATGAGATTTTTCATAGGTTTGAGAATTAACATCCCAAACAATGCCATATCTATGTACACAAAATACAAATGATGTTAGAAATGTTACAAAGGTAGGAAATGTGCTACGAGGTACATCCACCTTATTAATTAAGATAAGATAAAATTCATTAGCCTTAGTGACAATTAAAAAAACTCAATTATAATCTAAGATATCAGTAATATGGCATTTAAGAGGTCATTTAATTATAAAAAGTGATTTTATAAGTATGTAAAATAAGACCAAGTTGATCCAAATTAAACAAGGTGAATAGGTGTGATTGTCGTTTTACTTACTCTAACTTATCTAATCAGAGTAAACCTGTATAGGGGAATTCGAACACAGGGAAAGAATATCGCATGAGCTTACACGTTAGGGTCACACAATTAACTGTATTCCGCACTACTTAAAACATCCAGGAAACACTACAATGCTTTCCACTTCCTAATAATACTCCACCATCACTGATAACAACATGTAATCCCGCACTATCCTAAATGACAGGACATAATCATACTATAATCCAAATTCTGGAGTTCTTCACCATTAACTGCCTTCACATTACAGTGTTTCACACAAACACAGACTCATTCTCTCTGCTGAACTACATTCAGATTTCAGCATTCAATCTCTCTTCTTCTCATTCAATAACATATAATTCCATTCACACTTTCATTCCATGATTCACTTCACAATATTCAGAAATTCTCAATACTCTTATTTCAAAGAACATAACAACAAAAGAAAAGAGGTAGCACCAAGCTTACCCCGGCTCACACTATCACAGTAATGGCCCCTACTTCCTCTCTCCCATCCTCCTTATGCTACCACGAGATACCAACTGCTACATCTCTAATGAAAACTGCTTTTCCTAACTATTCATCCATTTTACCTACTGAACTACCTTTTCAACAGTCATCTATCCCTGTTTACACTATGAACTAAGTATCTACAATTCAACAAATAACTACTTATTCTACAATAGGCATAGGAGCCTAAAGCCATAGCATCTACAAAGGTTGAAGGACCAAAGAGTTAGTTAATATACTAACAAGACTTCAACACTTATGTGCAACTGTCACCTAATTGAGGTATATTTTCAAAAATATATCCAAGTGGTGTGGTTTGATGCATAAACTACTATTATATAAGTCACATAAAATCCATAAATAAATTAGATCAAGAATCATCCAATCCTTCATATGCTTCAACAAGTGAATGATCTTAAGAAGGCCATCTAGCAATCAATAAATCAATGTAATGTAAACTTATCAAATCTTCATCACTAATAAAAGTAACATCTTGAGAAAGTTGGCTAAAATAACTAAGAATGGCAAAAGTTTATAATTATTTAGGATAAAAAATCAACAACTTTTGATGATGATATTATATTATTTTATTAGATATAATTCTAATATTTATATGAATGTATTGTCTAATAATTATTATTAGACTACTACCAAACTTGTATTAATGCTTAAAAAAAGTTCTTTAAAGATAATACCTTCATCTAGTAGATGTCAATGAATAGATTAAACAAAGGCAAGTAATAAAACTAATTTGATATCTTCAATATATTCAATAAAGATACAATCTCTTTAGAATGGCAAAAACTTTTTACATGTATTTTCTATGGAGGACATGGATTCTTCTAGTGTCTTATATAAACTTCTAAATTTGATGGATTATTTGATTTTATAGAATTGGATATAAATGCTAATATCTTTTTTAAGAAAACTACTCAATAAGACAAATTAAATGCCATTTTACTTCCCTCAAATAAGATTTCTATCAACATAATCATGACAATTGTTACAAAAGTAGATAGAATGGAATTTTTTCATCTATCACCAATAGAAAATCTTGGTCTAATCTATACTTCTTTAATTTAATTCTCGAAATCAAAAACAAATGGATAAAGTATATGTTGATCAACTAAAATATTATAGTTGGTGGTACTAGTCATTGCTCACTTTAAAGACAATGTAAGTAAAGTGGTCTAAATCTAATGTAAAGTATTAATTGCAATGGCTACCTAGTATAGCAAATAGCTTGTTTAGTGCCTCCTATTAAAGTGATAATGGTGAAAAGACAAGGCTCTAAGTCTATAAGAGTAAGACCTAATTTTTTAGTAAGTTAATTATTAATTATAATGATTAAGCTTTAAACTTCATCATAATGTACAAAAATGTGGCTCAAGTGGTATTACAACTAGTATAGCTAATAATAAATATATTAATTATACAATTATTAAATACAAGTTTTGAAGTAAGTCTAGTTGTAACATTGTCATGTTATAGCATGACTAATAAATAAAATAGAGAAGAAAATATTATACTATAGAAAATTTTATTTTAAAATATTATAGCATATATCTTAGAAAATAGGTAATAGTCAAAAGATAGTAAAATTAAAGGATATTATTATTATTTTTTTACAGAATAAGCCTCTATTTACTTTGTAATACCATAAATATGGCAAAAAAAGTATATTAGAAAATAAAATAATATAATCATATATTAAAAGGAGTTAAGAATAGATTTTAGAAAAAATTATCTCAAGAAGTCAAGAATTGATACTCAAAGAGGATCAGTTGTCAATTTGGATCAAAATCAAACCTCAAAGTACAAAACTATGCACTTATAGTGACTCTATGGTTCTTTAGAAGATTGAAGAGTAGAATTTGAAAGCAAGCTTGATAAAGTTTTTATAAAAATTAGTTTTATATGACTTTAATTTGTAATAACTTTATAAGGGCTTTTTAAAATCAAGGTTGTTTTGGATAACTTAGGTTTTAGTAAAATAAAATAAGATTGATGTTTTCAATAATTTTGAAAGTTTTGTAACATATCTATAGGTATAATTTTGTGGATTGGTGGATGTAGTTGTATTTAATGTGTGTTGTGAATTTAAAGTCAATCAAATAGTTAGATCAAAGTGTGTCAAAGTTTTTATGGATTGAGATCTTAGAAATTGGACTTTGAATATTAGTGAGTATTTTTAAGATTTTTAGTAACTTGTTGATTGGATTAAAGTGATTTTTTTTTTTTTTTTTTTTTTTTTTTTTTGTAGAAATTAGACTTTATTTTTAATAATTTAAGTGAATTTTGGGAGAAAATCAATAGTTCAAATGGAATATATTGGCACTAGAAGTTCAACATTCAAAATACAATAAGAGACTGGCTAATATCCAAGTGGATTTTAGGATTTTTCTTCCATTTGATAAGTGCAATTGTCTTCAAATTTGTTGTATTTATTTTTAACTAAGAGGTTGAAAAGTATGTAAATTTTTTAAGTAAGATCAATTATTTAATTAATAGATATTATGGTTCTTATCTATATTAGAATTTATCTTAAGTTTAATTTAGGATTAGGATTTGACCTAAGATTTAATTAAGGACCATTAGGATTTTAATTAAGATTTGATTGAGATTTATTTAATATTTAATTAAGATTTTTATAGATTTCTATTAATTTCTTTTTATATTTCTTTTGTAATTTCTTTAAGATTTCTTTTAAATTTGATTAAAACTTGATTAATGTTATTAAGATTTAATTTGAATTTATTTAGGATTCTATTAGAATTGCTAAGATGTTATTGTTGCAATTTTTCTTCTACCTTCGATAGCTAGGTGCTTGATTTATTCTCAAGCAAGACTTCACATAATATGACAATATTAGAATCTGACTTGAAGGATTTTTATTTTTTGCTTTTAAATGACTTTCATCAAATATGGCAATAGTATCAATTGTAAGCTTTATTTGCAACTTATCCAAATCTTTATGTGTTGAAGGCTTTGTAATTACTTGAGTCAATTTTAAAGATGATATAGACACTTTGCCTTCTAATATTTTATCAACTAGTTGAAAGATCCCTATTGATTTAAATTTTAGAGTCAATAAATCAAAACTAAAAAATATAGGTATATTTAATATTTTATAAGAAAAAATATGTACCATATCTTTAATACTAATATTTCTATTTGATATTAAAGTTGAAATAGAAGGTTCTTCTGCACAATTGATATCTATAAGATCAAATGATAAAGATAAATGTATATGAGTATTAAGAACTCTACAATTGCTTAAATGACTAGACAGAGTTTCTAATGTTCACTTGTTATAGATGCCATATTGATAGCCATTGTTTGAATATATATGGTAATTATAACTATTATTTGTCTTAATGTCTCAAACATATAATTTTTTAGACAATAAGTTGTTCTAGCTTAGAATTCATATATGATCCACAAATTTGGCATAATGAGGCCATACTATTGATTCTCTTCACTAACTTGACAATTTTAGCTTCTAAGGTGTTTTCATTATCCAAAGTATGTTATTTGTATAGATGTAATATGAAGCATTTAACCTCATTGTAATTAACTTTACTACAATGAATATACTTCAATTATTTCTTTTAGAATTATCTCTTATCTTATCTATTTCTACTTTTGGCTCAGACTCTTTTATATATAATATTTTTTTTTTAAAGATAGTTAGAATTATTATTGGTGTGACCAAATTCATTATACCTCCAATAATACATAGTCCTTTTAAGTTGAGTTTCTACCAAGCTACTTGTAGAAATTGCAATCTTTTTTGAGCTTGAATACATCTTTCATCTAAGTTATTATGTCAGTAGCATCATACTTATAAAGGGCCTTATTGTATTTCTCAACTTCAGCAAATGCTTGTACCAACATTGTCTTACTGTTATAATTAAAAATAATTCTTGATATAGCTAAATTTAAGAATCTCTTGTCAATGTTAGATAATAAAATCTTGAAAAACTAAGCCTTAGCAAATATATCTCGTGACTTTATTACAAACTAGTTCAAAAAAGTATATAAGATATGTGAAATATCTTTCTTTTTATATCAAAGTCTTGAATGGAATGCATTTGATCATGCCTAAAATGTCTATATTTGTGCTCTAAGTATTTAATAAATATTTGAAGAGGCTCAAATGATAGTGGCACTTTTATTGTACATAGAGTCACCTTAATTACTTAAGTCATTTATACCAAAGCGGATAGAATATTAGCTAAAGAAGTAACTACTTTTTTTTTCTTTGGTATCTTTTAAAGATGTACCAACTTTTTATTGGATTGAATCTTCTTTTTTCATTGTAGGCATTAGACTTCAAATAGCACCATCTTTAAGAATTGAAATAAGTTCTATTTGTATTTTTTAATAATGCTCCACTTCTTGGAACTCAAGTGAATATTCTTCATTTCATTTTCTATAGGTTTGAAATCTCTCATGTTTTAAGTATTATAATAATAGCTGAAATACATATCAATCATTGAAATAAGAGACTTTTGATACTTTTATTTCATCCATGTTTAAAATTTGAACTTCCAATCTAGCAAAGAAATACCTCCAACTCTTCTTGAGAATTGATCTCTCACTATGTTATGAGAATTATCTTCCATCTTTGTCAAAGACATGAATTAGAAGATGATGCATTAACCAATAAAATCCATGTCAAAGAAAAAGTAACAAAATAGAAATAAAAAAGTATGTATATTAAAAAGAAACTGCAATAGCTTATTGCCAAAAGACAAGAAAACTTGAGACTCTTGAAACTAGACTAGAAGCAAGAAAGGAATTGACAAAAGTGAAGACGGCTTCACTCTTGTGTCTATATACATTATCTAACTATGAACTATGTGGCAATATTCTATAAGACCTCTAATATGTGTTGACTTTGTAAGACACATGCCTTAACTTACAAGGCAAGTTTTTTTAATATGTTGACCACATAGCTAGCTTGTTCTTCAAGCTACCAATATGTGTGGTACATGGTTAACTTCTTGACTAATTTTTTAACCTAAAAGTCAACAATGGACATCTATAAAGTCAAAGCAGCATCTATGAAGCTTCTAAGAAGCTATCTTAGAAGATATTATAGAATTAACTTATTTTTACTTACTTCTATATATTTATACAGATAATTATTGACTTACACATATATGTCTGTGATATTACCTCTCTTTCTAGGGACGAGTTTTATAAGAATCAGCCATCATATATTCAGAATATCTATAATGCGACGAATTATATTTGTCATATACTCAAATCTTGTTTTCCTTGAAAATAATTGATAGGGCCTCTCAATCATCGATAGTATCTCATACCACGGCGAGAAGACCACCCTATTATTTGATCATTGTTGAGGCTTTCATAACTTCCTTCAAATAAAATACTTGAAATACTATCAAGAATTGTTTCTACTTCTAATAAAATTACCAAACATCAGGAGTTTCTTTCAAGGTCGTGATACCAAATGTGTTGTATCTTACCATCTATTTGAGAAAAAACATGTCATTCTTAAGGATCTTCATCTCGATTACGTCATCTTAAAGGTTGTGACAATCACAGTGTCTTGTCTAACAAGTCAGCAAACAAAAGCTCTTCAGTCAAATCTACTAGTTGTTGGTTTTCCATCACCTCAACATCATAAATACAAAGAAGCTACAAATAAGAATTGAAAGTAGAATGTTATCTTCCTTAGATCTTGTTTTATTTAATGAAAAAGTCTTCATCTTGATTTTGATGGATGTCATCAATGAAAAACTTCCATCTTCTTTGCTGCATTTGCAAGATTCTTTGTTGGCTCTTAAGTATGATCATATTGTATCTACGCTAATAAACAAGATATTCCAACTTATTTCAGTGCTGCCTTCAATCTAATACTTCTTCTACTTCAAATCCTTCATTATTGTCAACTTCTACAAGAGGAGGTGGTACTTGTCTTTTTCTCGGTATATCAATTGTCTCGTATGGTTCAAGAAGAAACATATAGAATATTAGATGGATTTTCATTGACTTTGATAGGTATAAATTATATGAAATTGGATTGATTTGTATAGAATTAAGAAATGGTCCAAGCCTATAATAGTCCAATTTGTCACAAGGATGAGTAGTCTTGATATTGTGACAAAGTTATCATACCTTGTCACCCACATGAAATGGTAGTTGTTCCTTTTGATAGACATCTACATTGATCTTTTGTTATTTTTGAGCTTCTTTTAACTGTGCCTTCATTGTTGCATGTAGCTCTGACAAACGATTTGCCAAATCTTTTGCTATAAGATTATTAACTACTGAGGAATCAAAAGTATCAAGTCATAGATGATAATCATAATTGGCAAAGAAAGATGTTTATTTTATAGAAGAATATACTATGTTATTATAAACAAACTCTGCCAATGGTAAAAAAATTGTCCAATCATCTTGTTGGTAATTGATGGTATATCTTAAATACTACTTCAAAGCTTGATTAACATGCTCTTTTTGTCTATCACTTTGAAGATGGAATGCCAAAGATAATTTTATATCCACTTTTAGAATCTTGAAAAGAATCCACCAAAATCTTGATACAAATGAATTCTTTTATTTGATATGATATCCTTAGATAATCCATGATAGCAATAGATATTTTTAAGAAAGAGTTTAGATGTTTCTTCGCCCGTGATAGATTTTGTATACGGTATAAAATATGTCATCTTAGTAAAACGATCTACTATCACAAATATAGAGTCATAAGAATCTAAGATTGGAAGATCTGTTGTCATAATGTAACATAACTAATAGGTGAAAGAATGTAGAAATTATTATAATGTAGGAGATCTTAGTTCAAAGTGTTAGAGCCAATTATCTTAGAAATATAGTTAATAGTCAAAAAGGTAGTAAAATTAAAAGGTACCAATGTTGTCTTTTTGAAAGGTGACTTCTACTTACTTTGTAGGACAATAAATAAGACAAAACAAAGTAGATTGGAAAAATAAATGATATAGGCATCTTTAGAAGGAAGTTAAGAATAAATTCTAATAAAATTTACTTAAAAAAACTAGATAATGATACCCAGAGAGGGCCAGTTATGAACTAGGATCGAAATCATACCCTGAGGCACAAAACTGAGTCTCGATGATGATTTCGAGGTTCTTTTGTAAATTAAAGAAAGAGATTTGATAGAAGATTGGATAAAGATTCTATAAGCATTGGTTTTAGATGATTTGGAGTTGTTATGACTTTGTAAGTGCTTTACGAAGTCAAGATTGTTTTTGGATGACTTGGATTTTGTGAAATAAAATAGAGTTGATGTTTTTAGTGATTTTAAGAATTTTGTAATAGATCTATAGGTGAAATTTTGTAGGTTAATGGTCATAGATGTTCTTAATATGTGTTGTAAATCATAGCTAAATCTAATGGTTGAATTGAGGGTTATTAAGGTTTAAATGAGTCAAGGTCTCAAAAAGTAGAATTTTAGGTCTAATAAGGATTTTTAAGATTTCTTACAATCTATTCATTGGATTGGAGTAAAATTTATGTGAGAGGATATCAGACTTTTTTTTCTATGTGTATTAGAATTTTGAGATCAATCAAATAGTGAAAAAGAGAGATATTGGCTCTGGGAGATTGGCATCAAGGTTGGAAAAGGAGGCCGGCCAATACCCGAGCACGTTTTTGAGGTTATCGTCTATTTGGTAATTCTGATCTTTTTCAAAAATTTTGTGCTTGTTTTCAACTTAGTTTTTAAAAAGTATGAAAAATTTTAGTTAAGATCAATGATTCATTCATTAATTATTGGGGTTTTATTTTATTATAGAACTTACTAAGGTTTGCTTAGGATTTGATTTAGGGTTAGGATTTGGTTAGGATTTGATTTAGGATTAGGATTTTTTTAGGATTTGATTAGAATTTGATTTAGGATTAGAGTTTGATTTAAGGTTTAGGATTTAATTAGAATTTGATTTAGGATTAGGGTTTGATTTAGGATTAGGGTTTGATTTAGGATTTAAGATTTGGTTAGGATTTGATTTAGGGTTAGGATTTGGATAGGATTTGATTTAGAATTAGGATTTGGTTTAGGATTTAGGATTTGATTTAGGATTTAATATTTTGTTTAGAGGTGGTTAGGATTTGATTTAGGATTAGGATTTGATTAGGATTTGATTTAGGATTAGAGTTTGGTTAGGGTTTGATTATGATTAGGATTCAGTTTAGGATTCGATTTATGATTAGGATTCAGTTTAGGATTCAGGGTTTAGGATTTGGTTAGGATTTGATTTAAGATTAGAGTTTGGTTTAAGATTTAGGATTTTATTAGGATTTGATTTAGGTTTAGGATTTGATTTAGTATTTAGGATTTGGTTTAAGATTTAGGATTGGTTTAGGATTTAAGGTTTTGTTAGGATTTGATTAAGATTTAATTTAGGATTTATGATTTTATTTGAGATTGTTTAGAATTTAAGATTCAGTTAGTTTTTGGCCTAAAGTTTAAATGAAGTAAGATTTAAATTAGGATTAAATTAAGATTGAATTGAGATATATTTGAGATATATTTATAAAAAATTTAATATTTTTTTTATGTTTTCTTATTATTTCTTTGGATTTTCTTTGAGGTTTTTCTGAATTTAATTAAAGTTTATTTAGCATTGTGAATGTTTTATTAAAATTAGGATTTTTTTGTTGTAATTTCCATTCTATCTTCCACAACCAAGTGCCTAGAGCATTCTCAAGCAAGACTTCATGTATTACGACATCGTAATGAAATCCATAGAAACAGAAGATCATTGTTGTTCTTGAATGGATAATAGTTGAAGAAGTCTATAAAGACGATGACTAAAAGTTTTTGATCTTGAACAAATGTTGCATGACTAAAAAAAGTCTTTCATACCCTTCCACATTTGTAGCCACTAAAAATCTTAAGATATAAATTCCAAAGTCTTGTTGTATATAAAATATCTTACTGTTGAAAAGTCGTGACGTGCTTGAAGAACACATAATCGTGCTTCTCCTTTTAGAACATATAATCGACCTTTGAAATAGAGTAGGTTGTTTTTGAATTCAAACTTAAAAGTATTTTAGGACTTAGAAGAAGGATTCTTGATATTAAGAACAAGAGGATCAAAAGACATACTTGATTGGATTTGTTTCACAAAGATGGAATCAATAGTCAATGTTGATTTCATTACTCAAAGATGAAAATGCTTTAATTGCAATAGAATTATTCTTTATTGATTAATAGATGCATTTCCTTCTTTTGTGTAAGATAAGAATGTTTAAAAAAATCATCTGACAAACCTTATTATTTTTTGGGTCGATATGTAATCTTGAAATTAAATCTTGATAAAAACATGGTCCAATGAGTTTGGCATCAATTCAAAATACGTGTTGATATGAAGTACTTGAAATTCTTGTAGTCCGTATGTACGGTAATTAGATAGAAGGCGCCTTCTAGATGATGACACCATTCTTGAAATGAATCTATAATTACAAAAAGCTCTTGTCGTCGATTTCATAGTTAATCTTGGCTGCTGAAAATTTTCTAGAATGAAAAGCTACTAGGTGAAATTTATCATCTATTTACATTTATAAAAATACGGTACCCAAAGCAAAGTCTCATGTACTTGTTTCTATAAAAAATACCTTTCAAAATTTGATGGGATCGAAGATTGGTGTAAAATTAAAAACTAAATTCAAAGCTTCAAAAGATGCTTCAGCTTCTATGCTCCACTCAAGTTTGTCTTTGGAAGTCAAATGTGTAAATGAGGTTGCAACTCAAGAAAAATCTTTAATGAAGATTCGATAATAGTTGGCAAAGCTCAAAAAGCATTGGACATCTCTTATCATTCTTGGAATCTTTGAATCCATAATAATTTGAATTTTTTTAAGATCCATTATAAATCCATCATTTGAAATGATATATATTAAGAAGTTGACTTGAGTAATGTGAAATACACACTTTTCTATCTTGATATAGAATCTTGCATCACTTAATTTTTTTAACACATGATGAACATGAAGTTCATGTTCATCTATATACTTAAAATAGATCAAGATGTCGTTCAGATAATTCATAATAAAATCATTCAAAAAATCTCAAAAAAAATCATTCATTAGATGTTAAAAAGTTACCGGTGCATTTGTAAGTCCAAAAGACATGATATTGTATTTAAAATGTCCATACTTAGTTCAAAATGCAATCTTCCATTCATCTCGTTCTTTAATACATATTTGATTGTATGCTCCCTATATACCTATTTTTTATATAGATCTTAGCTTGATTGAGTTGATCGAGAAGTCTGGATATTAAAGATAGAGGGTACCTATTCTAGTGTCACGGACATATGCATGTAAGCCAATAATTACATATATAAATAGGTAGAAGTAAGTAAAAGTAGATAAAAGTAAGTTAATTCTATAGTATTTGATATACAAGCTTCCTAGAAGCTTCATAGACAGTGCTTTGACTTTATAGGTATCTTTAATTGACTTTTTGGGATTAAAAATATGGTCAACAAGTTGGCCATGTGCCACACATGTTGTTAGCTTGAAGACCAAGCTAGCTATGTGGCCCACACGTAGAAAAACTTGCCTTATAAGTCAAGGCATGTGTTCAACAAAGTCAACATATATTGGAGGTCCTATAGAATGT
Source organism: Physcomitrium patens (assembly GCF_059467195.1). NCBI lineage: Eukaryota > Viridiplantae > Streptophyta > Bryopsida > Funariales > Funariaceae > Physcomitrium > Physcomitrium patens. Next base: position 8,505,311 of record NC_143411.1, read on the forward strand.
CGCCACATAGTCTCTAGTAAGATAGTATATATAGAGACAAGAGTGAAGCCTTCTTCACTCTTGTCAACTCCTATCTTGCTTCCAATCTAGTTTTTAGGTTGTCTAGTTTTCTTGGCTTTTGGCAATAGCCATTCCAGTTTCTTTCTTAATATACATATTAAGTTATTTTTATTTTGTCATCTTTCTTTGAGAGAAGTCTCACTTCTTTATTTATCTTTATCATGTTCTTGTCCTTGATAGATTGAAAAGAGTACACTTATAATATCAGAGTTTTGTTTAATCTTGATTAAGAGTGGATTATCCATTTTTTCTTCATAAGACATAAGCATATTAGAAGTTGCGGATTATCCTCTTCTAAACTGATTTTGTCCTTAGTATTTTCTTTGTTCTCAAGTCTTGTCTTAGCAATATTAGACATCTTCTCTTTTCTATGTATTATCATGGCAGAACTTGCTGAAATGAAGAGTGCAATGGCATAAATGCAAGAGCAATTGAGAGAATTAATGCTTGCGATGCATCAACTCAATTTACCACCACAAGGAGCAACAAGATTGGCAAGAAGTAAAGATATAGAAATGATTGGAGTTGCTTCAACATCTGCACCAAATCATATTCTTTCTCCTTTAGTGGAATGCCCTTCCAATATTAAAAACCAAGAATTGTCCTATCCAAGAAGTTTGATGGCACTAGATCAAAGTTTAGAGGATTTAACAATCAAGTATAACTTGTGATTGAACTTCAATCCCAAAGCTATCCAACTGCAGGATCGCAAGTTAGATTCATTGGTATACTTCTTTGAGGTTTAGCATTATCATGGTTTTCATCTTTTCTTGAACGATGAGATCCAATATTAGATAATCTAGAGGCTTTTTTGGTAGAGTTTCGATCCATGTATGGAGAACATGATGCAATTCATGTTGCAACCAATAAGATCCCTATTTTATGACAAGATAATTGATCAATAACATTATATGCTTCACAATTTTGATAACTTGCAACTGATATCAAGTGGGATGATACTACACTTATTAGCCAATTTTTCTACAAATTACAATATGAGGTAAAAAAATTAAGGCTCAAATTATTTGATCCTCAAATATTGAGTCAAACAATTGATTTTGCTGTGAAGTGCAACAATTACTTTTTTGAATTCTGATCTGAGAACCACATAAATGGACCTCAACGTTACTATAATTCAATAGCAACACCAACATCTCTTCAATACATACATTCGAAAGTAGAAGATATACAAATTGATGGAGTATGTTTCAAACTTCTTTCTGAGCAAGAAAAGACTCGTCATTGTCAGGAAGGATTATGCTTATATTAAAGAGAACCTAAGCACACTGCTCAATATTGTCCAAAGAAGTGAAGCAACCATAAAATGACGAGTACAGCGATCAAAAGAAATAGCATGTCAGAAAACGAATTTGTTCAGCTACAATAGGAACTGTGCAGCTGAAACCTTGTACAATACCTAGTGAAGGTCCTATCCTCTCCTCACAACTATCTCCATGTTTTACGATAAATGTTATTCTAGGACCTAAACATCTCAAAGCCTCTGCCTTGTTAGATTCAAGAGCCTCAGCATGTTTCTCAGATGAAAAATTTGCTAAAAAATATAGCATATTTTTAGTAAAGAAAATTAAACCTGTTTATGTAGAAGTCATAGATGGTTATTCGTTGTCTTCAGGAGATGTTACTCATGAAACTCTTCCTATAGAAATAGCAACTAATAGTCATAGTAGCTTTGTAATATTTAATATCATTAGATCTCCTTCTAATCCAGTCATTTTAGGTTTATCATAGCTAGAAAAATATAACCCTAAAATAAATTAGACTTCTTGTAGTCTTGACTTTTTTAAAAGTATAACTAAGAGTGTAATTAATCAAGTAGAAAGTCATAAGTATAGTATAATTAAATCTATATTTAGGTGCAAAAGCTTTCTTATATGCTGCAAAAAAAGGATCACCTTGTGTCATTTATACCACACTTAATTCTACTAGTAGAAAGACTTGAAGTGGCATTCTAAGGCAATATCAAGATTTTTAAGATGTATTTGAGAAAAAAAATGTAAATACTCTTCCAGAACATCGTTCCTATGACTGTTCAATTGACCTTCAAGAAGGAGCACAACCACCATTTGGACCAATCTATAATTTATCTCAAAATGAGTTGGCTGAATTCAAAGAATATATTAAAGAGAATTTGGCCAAAAACTTCATACGTCATTTCAAATCTCCAGCAGGAGCTCCAATTTTATTTGTAAAGAAAAAAGATGGATCATTGCAAATAAGTGTTCATTATTGAGGACTCAACAAAATCACTAACAAAAATAGGTACTTGCTATCTTTGATATCTGGACTTCTTGATCAATTGAATCAAACTAAGATCTATACAAAAATAGATCTATGGAGAGCATACAATTTGATACGTATTAAAGAAGGAGATGAATGGAAGACTGCATTTTGAACAAAGTATGGACATTTCAAATACAATGTCATGCCTTTTGGACTAACAAATACACCAACAGCATTCCAACATCTAATGAATGATGTCTTTCGGGAGTTTTTAGATGATTTTGTTGTCTATTATGTAAACGACATCTTAATCTATTGTAAGAACTTAGAAGAATATGAACTTCATGTTCGCCAAGTATTATAAAAACTAAGAGATGTAGGAGTCTATGCTAAGATAGAAAAATGTATATTCCACACTACTCAAGTCAACTTTTTAGGATACATCATTTCAAATAATGGACTTATGATGGATCCTAAGAAAGTTCAAACTATTATGGATTAGAAGATCCCAAAAACGGTAAAAGATGTCCAATACTTTTTGGGATTTGCCAACTACTATCGGATCTTCATCAAAGACTTCTCTCAAGTTGTAGCTCCACTTACTTGTTTGACTTGCAAAGACAAACTTCAATCGAATCAAGAAGCAGAAGTAGCATTTGAAGCTTTGAAGAGAGCCTTTGTTTCTGCACCAATCTTATATCTCGTCAATTTTTTAAGCTATTTTTTATGAAAACAGACGCATCAAACTTCGCTTTTGGTGTCGTATTGTCACAAATGAGAATAGATAATAAACTTCACCCAATAGCTTTTCATTCCAAAAAATTTTTAGCAGCTAAGATCAACTACAAGATCCACAATAAAGAACTTCTTGCAATCATGGATTTATTTCAAGAATGGCCCCATTGTCTAGAAGGTGCTTTTAATCCAGTCACAGTGTATATGGATCACAAGAACCTTGAATATTTTATGTCAGCACATATTTTGAATCGTCGCCAAGCACGTTGGAGTATATCTTTGTCAAGATTCGAATTCAAGATCACTTATCAACCAAAAAAATAATAAGGTTTGTCAGATGCACTCTCTAGACGATCTTATCTTGCAGCAAAGGAAGGATATGTTACTTTTGATCAACAATGAACAATTCTCTTTAAGCCAGAGCATCTTCATTTTTGAGCAATAAAATTAACACTAACTGTTGTTTCAACTTTTATTAAACAAGTTCAATCAAGTATGTCTTCTGATCTTGTTATTCAAAATATTAAGGGAAATCCTTCAAAGTCTCATGATACTTCCAAGTTTGAATTCAAGAAGAATCTACTATATTTTGACGGATGCCTATATGTTCCAGAAGTTGAAGCTCGATTACGTGTTCTTCAAGCTCGTCATGACTTTCCAACAGTAGGATATTTTGGGTACAATAAAACTTTAGAACTAATATCAAAGGATTTTTTGTGGCCATAAATGTGAAAAATAGTCAAAGATTTTGTACAAACTTGTGATGTTTATTCGAGATCAAAAACTCCTTGTCATCGACCTTATGAACTTCTTCAGCCATTACCCATTCCAAAAGAACCATGGTCTTCTATTTCTATGGATTTCATCACGGATCTTTCAATCTCAGGTTCTTATGACTCTATATTCGTGATAGTAGATCATTTTACCAAGATGACACATTTTGTACCATGTACAAAATCTATCACAGGTGAAGAAATAGCTAAGCTCTTTCTTGACAATATCTATCGCTATCATGGATTATCCAAGGATATTATATCAGATAGGAGAATTCAATTTATATCAAGATTTTGGCGAACTCTTTTCAAGATTCTAAAAGTGGATATAAAACTATCTTTGGCATTCCATCCTTAAACTGATGGACAAACAAAGCGTGTTAATCAAGTTTTGGAGCAGTATTTAAAATGTACTATTAACTACTAACAAGATGATTAAACAACTCTTTTGCCATTAGTACAGTTTGCTTACAATAACATGGTACATTCTTCTACAAAATAAACACCTTTTTTTGCCAATTATGGTTATCATCCACGACTTGATGCTTTTGACTTTTCAAAAATTGATAATCCTACTGCAAAAGATTTGACAATTCATTTGTCATAGCTACATGCAATATTGAAGGCGCAGTTACAAGAAGCTCAAGAACAACAAAAGGTCAATATAGATATCTCTTGAAAGGAACAACCACCATTCCACATGGATGATAAGGTATGGTTACTTCATCACAATATCAAGACTACTCGTCCTTAAGACAAGTTGGACTATCAAAAGCTTGGATTATTTTCTATTTTTGTATAAATCAATCCAGTTGTATATCATTTACACCTACCGGAGTCAATGAAAATCCATCTAATATTCCACGTGTCTCTTCTTGAACCATACAAGATAGTGAACATACCAAAAAGAAGACAAGCTCCATCTCTTCCTATAGAAGTGAACAATAATGAAGAGTTTGAAGTGGAAGAAGTCTTAGATTCAAGATGGCACCAAAATAAATTAAAATATCTTGTCCATTGGTACGGATATGAAATTAATGAATGCACATGAAAGCCAGTAAAGAATCTTACAAATGTGACAAAGGAGGTGGAGGCTTTTCATCGACGACATCCATCAAAATTAAGATGAAAACCTTCTTTATAAAAGAAACAAGATCTAGGCAAGATAACATTCTACTTTCAATCCTTATTTGTAGTTTTTTTGTAGTTGTGATGCTCAAGAGATGGAAAACCAACAACTAGCAAATTCAACTCAATGGCCTTTATTTTTTGACCTGTTGGATGAGACATTACGATTGTCACAACCTTCAAGATAATGCAATTGAAATAAAGATCTTCAAGAACAACATGTTTTTCTTCAAATAGATGGTGAGATAGAATGTGCTTGGTATCACAATCTTAGAAGCGACTCCTGATGTTTGGTGATTTTACTAGAGGTAGAAACAACTCATGATGGTATTTCAAATATTTTATTCAAAAGAAGTTATGAAGGCCTCAACAATGATCAAATAACTGGGTGGTCTTCTTACCCTGGTATGGTTGAGAGGCCCTATCCATCAACTTCAAAGAGAACAAAGATCAGAGTATGTGGCGAATATAATTCATCGCATTATAGATTTCTTCAACATATGATTACCGCTCTTCGTGGAACTCGTCCCTAGAAGAGAGGGTAATGTCATGGACATACGCATGTAAGTTAGTAATTACATATATAAATAGATAGAAGTAAGTATAAGTAGGTAAAAGTAAGTTAATTATATAGTATTTGATATGGTAGCTTCTTAGAAGCTTTATAGACGCTGCTTTGACTTTATAGGTGTCTTTAATTGACTTTTTGGGATTAGAAACATGGTCAACAAGTTGGCCATGTGCCACACATGTTGTTAGCTTGAAGATCAAGCTAACTATGTGGCCCACACGTAGAAAAACTTGCCTTGTAAGTCAAGGCATATGTCCTATAAAGTCAATGTATATTGGAGGTCCTATAGAACGTCGCCATGTAGCCCTTAGTAAGATAGTATATATAGAGATAAGAGTGAAGCCTTCTTCACTCTTGACAACTCTTTTCTTGCTTCCAGTCTAGTTTCAAGGGTTTGTAGTTTTCTTGGCTTTTGGCAATAGCTATTCGAGTTTCTTTCTTAATATACATATCAAGTTATTTCTATTTTGTCATCTTTCTTTGAGAGAAGTCTCATTTCTTTATTTGTCTTTATCATGTTCTTCTTCTTGGCATCTTGATGGTGATCTTTTTAAGTCTTTGATAATCAACATACATCTGCAATGATCTATCTTTCTTCTTCACAAATAAGATTGGAACTCTTATTAATAGTTTGGAATGGTGTATAAACTTCTTGGCCAGATTTTCTTCAATATATTCCTCAAGTTCATCTAATTCATTTTGTGATAAACTATAGATTGGTCCAAATGGCGGTTGTGCTCCTTCTTGAAGTTCAATTGAACAGTCATAGAGATAATGTTCTGGAAAAATATGTGCATTTTTTTTTTCAAATATATCTTGAATTTCTTGATATTAACTTAGAATGCCACTTGAAGTCTTTGCATCATTAAAAATAGGTGTGGCGTAAATGACACAAGGTGATCCTTCTTTTACAACATGCAAGAAAGCTCTCGCACCTACAAATACAAGTTTTATTGTGCTAGACATATGACTTTCTACTGGATTAATTTCACTCTAAGTTATACTTTTAGAAAAGTCAAGAATATAAGAAATCCAATCTATGCAAGGATTATAATTTTTTAACTATGATAAAGCTAAAATTACTGGATTAAAGGAAGATCTAATTATATTAAAGATTATGCAACTACTATGACCATTTATTGCTACATCTATAGGAAGTATTTCATGAATAACATCTCCAAAAGATAACAAACGACCATCTATAACTTCTACATGAACAAGTTTAGTTTTTTGTACTAATGGTATTTTATGACTTTTAATAACTTCTACATCTAAGAAATAAGCTGAAGCTTCTGAATCTATCAAGGTGGAGGCTTTATAATTATTAAGTCCTAAATGCACATCCATTATAATACAAGGAGAGGGTTCTAAAGAGAGGATAGGACCTTCATTAGAAATTGTACAAGATTCCAGCTGCACGATTTCTATTATAATTGGACAAATTTGTTTTCCAACACATTATCTTCTTTGACAGTTATGCTCATCATTTTGTGGTTTTGTCACTTCTTTAGTCAATATTAAGTAGTGTATTTAGGTTCTTTACAATATAATCATAATTTTTTTTGATGGCGACAAGTCTTTTTTTGCTGGATAAGAGATTTAAAATGTACAACATCAATTTGTATATCCTCTACTTTTGAATATATGTATTGAAGAGATGTTGGTGTTTCCATCGAATTATAGTCACATTGAGGCCTACTTGTGCGACTCTCAAATCAAAATTCAAAAAGTCAATTGTCACACTTCACAACAAAGTTAATTGCTTGACTCAATATTTGAAGATCAAGTAAGTTGAGCATCAATTTTTTTACTTCATATTGTAATTTATAGAAAAATTGGCTAATAAGTGTAACATCATCTCACTTGATATCAATTACAAGTTGTTAAAACTGTGAAGCATATAATATTAAAAATTGATTGTCTTATTGTAAAATATGGATGTTATTAATTGCAACATGAATTGCATCATGTTCTCCATACATGGGCCAAAATTTTGCCAAAAATGCCTCCAAATTATCTAATATTGAATCTCATTATTCAAGAAAAGATGAAAATAACAATAGTGCTGAAATTTAAAAGAAGTGTACCAATGAATCTAATTTGTGATCCTAAAGTTGGATAGCTTTGAGGTTGAAGTTCAATTACAAGTTGTACTTGATTGATAAATCCTTGAAATTTGGATCTTGTACTATCAAACTTTTTGAGCAAGACAACTCTTGGTTTTCTAACATCTGAAAGTTGTTCTACTATGGATGAATGGACATGATTTGGTGCAGATATTGAGGGAGCTCTAATCATCTCTATATCTTCATTTCTTGCCACTCTTATTGATCCTTATAGTGGTAACCTAAGTTTATACATCGCAAGCATCAACTCCCTCAATTACTCTTGCATTTATGCCATTACACTCTTTATTTCAATAAGCTTTGCCATAATAACACTCAAAAAAATATCTAATGCTATTCAAGATAAGTAGAAGAAGGGACTTGAGCACAAAGAAAATACTAAGAAGAATATTAGTTTAGAAGAGGGTAATCCATAACTTTGAATATGCTTATGTCTTATCGTAAAAAAAGCAAATAATTTACTCTTAATCAATACAAGAAAAAGCTTTGATATTGTAAGTATATTCTTACCAATTTGTTAAGGACATAAACTAGAAAATGATGTATAAACCAATGAAATTTGTATCAAAGAAAAAGTGACAAATTAGAAATAAAAAAGTACATATATTAAAAAGAAATTGCAATAGCTTATTGCCAAAAGATAAGAAAACTTGAGACTCTTGAAACTAGACTAGAAGCAATAAAAGAGTTGACAAGAATAAAAGGGGCTTCATTCTTGTCTCTATATATACTATCTAACTGGGGGCTATATGGCAATGTTCTATAGGACCTCCAATATGTCTTGACTTTGTAAGACACATGCCTTGACTTACAAGGCAAGTTTTTCTATATGTTCACTACATAATTAGCTTATTCTTCAAGCTACCAACATGTGTGGCACATGATTAACTTGTTGGTTAATTTTTTAATCTAAAAGTCAATAATAGACACCTATAAAGTCAAAGTAACATCTATGAAGCTTCTAAGAAGCTATCTTAGAAGATATTATAGAATTAACTTATTTTTATTTACTTCTATCTACTTCTACTTATTTATACATGTAATTATTGGCTTACATATGTATGTCTTTGAAAATCTTATAAAACATGTCTACTTTTGAGATCCAAAGTCTTCTAATAATATGCAACATTGAAATAGGTTGAAATCTTCATTAATATCTACTAATAGAATGAAGTTTTTAGTATAATCACTATTGAAATAGTCTGATAAAAGAATTTGATAATATTGGATTTTAGTATGTACCATAAAAAGGACTACTTAGGTACTTACAACTATCTAAAGGCTAAAACGCCAATATATACTTGCAAATATGACTAAGCTTTGCAGTTCACTAATTATTATTTTTAGATTATTACATATCCAACGTACCTTCAAATAAAAGGATCTTGTTAGCTATCAATTCAACTTCATTCGTATGATATGCCTAACAATATAAACAAAAAATGGAGTAAGTTTAGAAAACCTCCAAGAATAATACTTGTAATTAGGACAGGACACCAAAAACAAAATCTAGAAATCTATATTGGATCGTTATCTCTAACAATACAAATGCAAAAATAAAAAAGTGAACTAGAACAATTGGCATTTTCTTGCAGTTGATATTTACAAATTACAAAATTTGTGACAATATAAGATAATTGTAATAAAATAAAATGTGAAAAAGTGAGAAAAAAAAAATCAAACAATTACTTAAAAAACAATCAATATATAAAAAGTGCATCTTCAATATTCTAAATGATCTCTACTTCAAAAATCAAAAATACTTATGGATTCTTTGGATCTCTTCTATATAGAATTGACTAAAAAAATTATCAAATTTGGACTCCATATGCACTTGGAATGAGCTTCTAAAATTAATATTTAAGAATTTTAGATGATTTTTTTTATTATTATTTTAATAATTCTATGACCACATAATAGACTTTTGATCATACTATCCTATCATTGTGGTCCTATGACCACATAGCCTTATAATTAAAGGTCCTTTAATCGCATATATCTTTGATCATTTGAGAGCTTGTGACTTTGATATCTATAAATACAATGAGATCCTTCATTGTATGGATCTTAACATTGCAATATGATTTGCACATTATTTGCATGATAATTAATGTACACAAAGCAAATTTTATAAAAATGGAGTATACATAGTCTTATATTGCTTTTACCTTGGATTCTAGATGATATATAATTTTATAGATGATAAAACAAATTTTAATTTTTAAAATCTCCAAACACGAGTTGTCTTTGCCATTAATGCCACTTCTAACTCTAAAGCAATACTTATTTACAATGCCACTTTTAATATTATTCATGCAATCTAGATTGCATCTTTGTTTACTAAAATCCCAATATTGTAGAGTCAATCCATAAAGTCTTGTTGCTTTATATTGTAATTCAAAGTCAAATCTACTTTGCTACACCATACCACAATATCTTTTGTAATAAGTTCTACAACCAATTGAATGTACCATTGTTTTGTTCCATTATTCCAATATTGTATAATATAGCAACTCGCACTCTAGTAACCTTCTTGTATGACTTTCATATACGACTTTTAATATATTTTATTGCTACATATTAATACTACACAATATATTGCTCTTGACAATATCTAATATTGTAACAATGCTATGGTATAGTGACAAAAGAAAAATAAAACAATAGCATCTAAAAAATAATAAAAGAAAGGATTTTTTTTTCTTTGATCTATTCTATTCTAATTTTCTACCACAAAATTTTAAAAATAGAACATTCTTGTCAAGTGAAAGATTAGAAATCTACTTCAAACTAAATTAAGCAAGTGTGAAAATAGAATAAATCTTAAGCTTTATTAAAATGGCTAAATTGCTATAGGTAAATAAAAATTTATAAAAAGTTCTTTCTTTCTAAAAATAAAACAATAGCATCTAAAAAATAATAAAAGAAAGGATTTTTTTTTCTTTGATCTATTCTATTTTAATTTGCTACCACAAAATTTTAAAAATAGAACATTCTTGTCAAGTGAAAGATTAAAAATCTACTTCAAACTAAATTAAGCAAGTATGAAAATAGAGTAAATCTTAAGCTTTATTAAAATGGCTAAATTGCCATAGGTAAATAAAAATTTATAAAAAGTTCTTTCTCTCTAAAAAATCACTCACAAGACTTGACTTGATAAGAATGTCAAGTTAAGATTTTTTCTCTGCCTAAGTATCCAAATCTTAGTTGATATTAACAAAATCAACTAAAAAAAAAGTTTCAATGGATGAAAAACCACTAATTCAACTAAACTATATACATTTGATAAAATTTGGCACCCAATGCCACATCACATGATAAGGACATTTTATTTGAATTTGGAATTAGAATATTGTTTAATATATCTATCAATTTTTTTTTATTATCAGAACATTGTATTGTGATGTCTTATGGTTTTAAGCAAGCACCAAACTTGATTTTTTATTTTCTTCTTAATTAGTAAATAATACATCATTTCACATAATAATTATATTTTTCTTTGTATGTATATATATATATATATATATATATGTATATATGATACGAATTGATTTCATATAAACAAAAAAATCATACAAATAATATGTAAGTGTGTATATATATATATATATATATATATATATTCTATGCATCTAAGTATAATGATCTATTCATAACATTATTAATATTATATTTAAAAAAAATTATACTTGGCTTTAAAGTTTTAGTTTGATTGAGTATTTTGAAATTATAATGCACATCATCATAGAATCAACAACCTTCTGAAGTTTATCAATCAATTCAATGAGTTTTGATTCAAATACTAATTACAATTTTTATAAAACTTAATGAAATCAACCATATATTTTGACACCTAATAAATATCCTACTTGATGTTTTGTATTGATGGTCCATTCATATGATACACTGAAGCTGAGAACTCTTCAAATTAGCATAATATATCAACTTGTGTAAGAAAAAGATATCTTTATGATATTCGTAAAACAGTCAGCGTTCTTTAAATGCACACATTGTACCACCAATGATGGTAACTAAAAAGTTTGTAAAATAAAACAAATCAAAGTGATACAAGTTTTAATTTAGCTAGAAATGTTTTGTGTTGTCCATTTATACAAACACATGGTATATGATGAACAAACCAGGTTTAATATTATTAGAATTTTTTTCTTATATACAATTTTTTTTCACGAAAAAACTGGAATAACAAAAAGGACAATAAAAATGCTTTAGACACAAACAAAGTTGCAAACTAAACAAACAAAAACAACAATTAATGAGAGTAAGTAGAATGCTAACAATAAGTGTTACCATTTGGGAACTTCATGTAATCTTTTTTATCCATGTTCAAGATTCCTTTATCATGGATCTCTCTAAGAGCACATGCTATTTACCCACTTACTAAAACATGATCCATGAAAAAAATTGCTTTTCCATTTCATGGGGCGAGGTGGAAAGAGAGGGCCCCAGGAAGCCCCATGGGGAACAGACGTTCTTACGAAGGGCACGCATGGAGAACACGGAGCACGTAGGGCACAGAGCGGACCCAAGGCCAGGAGCCCTAAAACGGTGGAACCGGAAAGCCGTGCGAAGACGAACGAAGAGCGGCGGGAGAGGAGCGGAAGAAGCCCGAAGACTGCCGCATGACTTGACGACGACGACGACGACAACGACAACGACGAAGACGACGACGTCGAGGATGCTGATGATGGTGTAGGAGGTGGTCGATGGTGCTCTAGTGCCAATTCGCTCCTCCATCGTCGAAGCGGAGTGGCGATTGGCTGATCGGCGACGTCGAGGAGGAGTGAGGAGCAGGGCACGGGGAGGGTGGGGCGCTGCCCTTCACCACCTGCGAAGAAGAAGACGAAGAAAAAGAAAAAAGTTTGCGAGCATTCATTCCTCAAACCCCGGCTATGGCGAAGGAACACCACTTCCAGTTCTAAGTGTTGCAGATCGTCACCGTCGCATCATCAGCCCTCCTCCCACCCCTCCCTTCCTCCCTCCCTGCTTCTTTCTCTCCCCTTTCACTTCCCGTTTACGTCCCTCTTGAGTTTGTGTCGTGGCCGAGGGCTTCGATGTAGCTGTAGTGGCGCTGGACATGCAATGATGTGGTGATGGGAGCAGAGCGGGGACGGAAACGGGGACGGGGACAGGGACAGGGACAAGGGCTGTAGGTTAAGGATCGGGGACGAAGTGAAGACGAGGACGAGTGGTTTTGTAGTGTTGGTTGCGAGATTCTTTTAGTGTTGCCTAGGTTTGAGATTCGGCTGGGCAGGGATGGAGGGTGGACTGCGGGACGTGTAGCCGAAGAGGGCGTCGCATGGAGGCAGGATGTTGAGCATGCGAGGTGCGTGATGTGGAAGATCTGCTTCAGCTTTGATTAGTGTGTGCGTGTGTGTGTGTGTTTTCTTCCAGTGGCGGTTCCATTTGAGAGGGTGTACATATTAGAGTGATGAGAAGGTTGACGACGATGATTTTGTTTTCTCTTCTGAGAGGGAGAGAGGGAGGGAGCGTCCGGGGATGGCAGGAGATGTTAGCGTGACGGTTGTGTGGGGCGAGAAAGCGAATGCTCGTGTGCTCCTGTTTGTGTCGTTAGATGTGGATGTTACGGTAACGGCTGAATTGTGGACAGTTGCGTGAATAGGCAGATGCGGGGAGAAAGATGGAGTGGGATGGTCTGGTGTTTCTTGTCACAGTCGTTTGAACTTTGTGTGTTGTTGAGTGATGGAGGGATTTTATGAGGGTTAAGTATGTACTCGGTGTGATATCTGAAACCCTAATTGAAGGCATTTCTAGGTAGGTCGGAAGTTGCAGTAATGTTTGATAGTTAGTATCGGAGCGTAGTAGACCCGGGGATATAAGAAGTGTGAATAATGCTAGAGAATTTAAAGAGAATGCAAGCAATTGTTCACGTCGTGGATTCCATGAAGGTTCTAGTTTAGGTTATGCGTATTACCACTTTTCTCTCAGAGTGCAGAGCGCACGTGTGAAGTATTTGATTGCTAAGAACAATGAACCTATATGATTTGTAGGTTTTACGAGAATAAGTCGATTTCTAACTGCAAGTTGTGCAATGCAGGTGTGCATTGTTGCCATGAAGATTTTTATCATTTCGAAGGATTGTTAATCGACTCTGGGCTGTAATGGGTCATGTATCACCCCTGGGTGTGCCTTTGAAAGTTGATGGAGAACTCATCCTCTTCTTTCACCTCGGGAAGTAGAACGCAGGGGTTGAGTCTACGACGATAACAGATAGTAAGGGGAAGGTCCACAAGCTCGTTGACGGACTTGTTGCACAGGTATGGCTCCTACTGTAAAGTGTGCGCATCCTGAAGGAAGTGAAACTCTGGAGGGGGGTTATGTGACAGGCTTGTCAAGGGAACTGGAAGGGATTCTGTTTAATATTGTCGAGAGTGGGAATGTGCAATGGTCTGACTCGAAGTGTAGTATGGAACTTATCGACCAGAGAACGGTATCAGATATCCCTGCTTTGGACGATGGAAGGCGACGTAGCTCACGTCTTAAAGGCAAGGTCTCTTTTAAAAACGCAGGGGTTTGTGGTGGGAGCTCGCCTGCTAGTAAAGAACCGTCAGGTAGCAGGAAGAAAGGTGGGCGGAAAAAGACACCTGTTCTTGAGAATGTGCAAAGCATTGAGGATTCCGTCGAGGAACTGAAGAGCGATGTGAAAGTTGAAGCTTTCCCTCAAGAGCTGGCCATAAAATCTGAGAATGTAGGTGCTAACGCAGTGGACAATAGAGCCTTAGCAGGCTCCGCTTCGACATCTGAGGAACCGACGTTACTGCATGGGACGGGTGAAGGGAAAGTGGCTAAAGTTAAGAAACTGGACGATCTTGATATCTCAGATGAATCCCTTTGTATGGATAGAGAGGGTGCTGGAGCTACTGGACCTGTTGTAGATACACGAGGGGATTTTTGCGACAGTAACATATTTGAGAATCTTCAAAGCATCGTCAATCTTCATCCTGAAGAGAATGTAATTCATAACGAGATTCCGAGCGTTTCCAAAAGTGGGGCACATGAAATGATTGAAATTCAAGTGGCAAACACATCAGAGGTCAATCTGATGAATGAAGGAAGTAGGAAAAATGAAACCGGGCTTGTCAAGGCTTACAATGGAGGTTTAAGGACAGAAAAATCTGTCTCTCATGATGTCACAGACCTGAAAATCGTTCAAAAAAATTGTGAAACCACTGCTGAAGCAACTACAGTTCCGACAGGAAGTGAGACAGGGCTTGTATTGTCGGATTTCAAAGAGGAGGCTGTTTCGAGAGGAAGCAATAGCGCCTCAAAAGCAGGGGATGATACTTTGAAATTAAATGGGAATGATGGAGAGGATTCGAGTTCTGTGACCTCTCAAGATGATATCGCACACACACTAGCTGTAAGCGTAGATAAAGATACTAAGGTCGCATCTGGTGATAGCGCAACAGGTGGTAAGCTCTCATACCTGTGTTTGAGTCTGCACGGTATCAAATGATAAGGCTGTAAATTTAGAAATGTAAACTGCTCCAAATGTTTAATGGGATGTGGAGGCGTTTAAATCTTTTAAGTTTTTTGCAGGTGTTTCAATAGTCGCATCTAATACCTCATCAAACGATATGCATATGGTTACGAGTCCTGAATTGCTGAGAGAAGAAACTACACACTCAATTTATAGGAAACAGATGCTCGTTCATTCTAAGGAGGGACATGAAGATGATGTCCATGTGGGAAGTAGGAACAGTTCGGAGGGTAGATTTTCTCGAGTATCTCCATCCAAAAGCAGGACATCAGCTCTCAGTTCTCAGTTATTAATGAGTGAGAACGATGTCAAACAAAGAACATCTAACAGTATCTCGGAAGGGAGGGCGATGACCCCGACAACATTTGAAGCGACCTCCCTTCGATTAGGTAATGGACTTCAAAACTGAGTTACGCAGTGCTAATGTTTAGAGTAATTTGAAATATCTCTTTTAATTTAGTTAATGAACTCACATGCAATTTGAACTTGTGAAAATCCACATATAAACAGTTTGTCTAATATTTGGAAATCCTAATCAGCTTTGTTGCAGTGAACTGATTGAAGCGGAGAAGAGTTTGTACTGATGTTGAAATATTTTTGTATGTATTTTTTGGTTAGTTTAGACTTAGAGCCAGTTTATAATGAAGTTAGAAGGCTTAGGTCAATGTATGATACTCGGAAGGGCTAAATAATTGCTGATTTTTGGTTTTCACTAGATGAAGTAGAAGGGCGTTTTCTGCTTGTTCAAAAATCTGATTCACTCAAATCAGTCAATCAAGTGATAGGCTTATCTACTGGTGATGTCGTTGGCGCTCTGAAAGTTGAAAGCAGTTCTGGTGAGTTGCTTCTTACCTCTTGGGTCGTCTGAATGTAGCAGATGAAGTCTGCTTGTTTTAATGTAAGAATTTTATTCTTTCTTTACTGCTATTTATGTATTGGAAGGTTCTTTACAAATGCCTTGCTTTTTTTTTCTCAGAGGTTACAAGAAATCTTTCAAGTCACACTGATAATGCTGCTGGTGGAGAAGATGATTCAAGTGGTGTCACAGAGGGAGACGGTGAGAAAGTGGATGAGAGCGCTAGCATCAACTCCAAAGCTGGATGGGTCAAATGTGACGATTGTAATAAGTGGCGCAGCATTCCAGTGGACCTTGCTGAGAAAATAGGGGAAACAAATGCTTACTGGTAATTTTTCTACTATTGGTTAACTTTTCCGGTGACACTCAGGCATCTACTACAGATTTTAGCTTTATTGTTTGAAATTCGGTGATTGAATGTCCCAGTGGTTGAGTGTGTTAACTACTCTTCAATTTTCATCAGGTCATTGCCTCCGGAAGAGTTATAGATAGGTTTGATACTCAGTAGAGATGGTATTAAGGGCAATAACTTGATGGAAATCATCTTCAAAAGCGGTATGATATTAAGTCTTGTTCCGCGTTCATTACTAGTGCAAGAAAGTTTTCCGTATTTTAGTAGCTGACTCATTAGTTTTCCGCGTGCCATCATTAATGTGTTATTTTCTAATGGATGTAGGATGCAGTTTGAACTTGCTCGGTCGTCGAGGCAGAAGTCTAAATTTTTTGGGTCTTGTGGATGAAGCCTTGATTAAGAATTATCTATGTTAGCGAGATATCTCACGCTCACAATATAGTATGGAGAGCAATCACATGTACCAGTGGAAGAATCGTTCTTGAGCACAGGATTACTAATGCTTTTTTATGAGACGGGGCCGCTTGGATCAGCTTCGTGAGGTCTAAATTAGATTACTTTTTGCAGGTCATGCAAGGAGAACCCGAATAAGCAGTTCGCAGATTGCTCTATTCCTCAAGTGAAAAGTAACGAAGAAATAAATAGAGATCTTGGAATTTCTGAAAGTTCCCTCTGTAATGAAGATGAGGATGAAGAACATGACGAAACTTGTGATTCTAAGCCCATGTACAACGGTATACAAGGTGAGAATGAATTTTGTTTTGTTTTCATTATTGCTATTTCTACGGTAGTTTGTCGAATATCTTACATTGTACTCTTAGTTTAGGCACCAAAGTTATGGAATTGACAAGGTTTTATAATTGATTTTATTTGGAACATTTAAGATAGACTGTTCATCTGTGACAGAAAATGGACAATCTGTATGGACGCTCATTAAGCGAAATATTTTCAAGCACCGCAGTCAAAAGCATCAGGATGCTGATGAGGTGGGGTTGAATTGTCTACATTCCCAGAATCTGTCGTTTGGATGCGGAAAAGGTGTTGTGATTCAGATGTATTTATTTACTTATCAATAATTTTGGTGTTAAATGTCTTCTTTATTTCTGTCCAACAGGCAATGGTATGTCAGTGTGCACCTCCTAAACCTGGAGAAGTTGGCTGTGGCGAGGACTGCCTAAATCGGATGCTTAATGTCGAGTGCTTGCCGCAACAATGTCCATGTGGACCATTTTGTACAAATCAGCAAGTGAGTATCTGTCTCTCTCTCTTTCTCTCTCTCACTCACACACACACAATTGCACAGTTATGAAGTTTTTCTTTGGTTCTTTTTGTTTATTTTCATAAAAAAAGTTACTTGCTCACTAGTTCTGGTCTTACATATACATACATGTGTGTGTGTGTGTGTGTGTGTGTGTGTGTGTTAAAATTGCAGTTCCAAAAGCGGTTGTATGCAAATGTGGAACTATTTCGATGTGGGAAAAAGGGTCATGGGCTTCGAGCTCTGGAGAACATACCAAGGGGCACATTTATCATAGAGTATGTTGGGGAGGTATGTCATTTGTGACTTACGCAAGTTTGAGGACTTTATTTTAGCTGCAAGCTGCTCACAGGGATGATGCTAAGATCTTTGTTATCAGAAACGTTATATAGTGTGTACGATGTTTGTTAAGTGGATGTGTTGAGTTAAGTTAAACATTTTTGTTTTACATGTATGTGCCTGCGCCTTCCAACCTTGTCTTGTCTCGTGACCTAATGTGTATGGGTTATAACCTTCAGTTGAATTGTGTTGGGTTGGTTTGATCACATTTTGCCGTTTTTTCTTTTACCTTCAGGTGTTAGACATGCCATCATTTGAAGCGCGTCAGAAGGAGTACTCTATGAACTCGCAAAAGCATTTCTATTTTATGACTTTAAGTGCCAATGAGGTGATTTCTTGTCCTGCTATCGTGATCACTTCGCATAATCATAAATTTGAGATTCAACACTGTAATTGGACTTATAAAGCAAGTCTATGTCGTCGCTGCCATTAATCAAGTAATTATTTGTCATGTTGTGTGCTCTCTAGTTCTTGGAGTTGCCGTGAAGCTTAATGCATAGTCTAAATTGCTCAATCCGAGAAATTGTTCTTCAGATTATTCATGAGATATTTTACGGCAAGCGATATGGATGAACCCATCAAATTTTGATACGAGATGTTCTAGCTAAAGGAGAAGAATTTGGTTTTGCAGATTATTGATGCTTGCAGTAAAGGCAATCTGGGGCGTTTCATTAATCATAGCTGTGAACCCAACTGTCAAACGGAGAAGGTATTTAAGTTGATAGTTTGACACGACTCGTATGATACTCTGTCGTAGCTGTTCTCGTGGTGCCCAAGGACTTTTTCTTTGTCGTGTATGCTCTCCTCCATTCCGGAGGATACCTGCATTGTTACGTCTGGGGATAGCAGATTCACCTTCTGGAGTTATAGGGTTCTTTTTATCAAGCTTTGTATGATTTTGGAATTGTGAATCTTCCATCTTTTTGGGTCTGTTCGCCTTTTCTACGCAAGCTTGGAACATAAGCTTCAGTCTAATGCTTGTTATTGAACTGACAATTTTTAAACAGTACGCGTCATTATTTCGCATAGTGGCAGAGATTCGTTGTAAGTATCTTGCTTAGTAGACTGGATTTTTCTCACTTGAACTGCAATCGATTGTAGTGGATGGTGGACGGGGAAGTTTGCATCGGGCTTTTTGCTATCCGTGACGTGAAAAAGGTACTTCTTGCTTTGTTCCTAGAAGAAGTCTTGTGATCTTGTACATTGTTGATGATAAAGCGAATGATCATTGGAAATGTTTGTCGTTCTTGTTGATACGTAGCAGTTATCTCAATCTTAAAGGATTGTGGGTAACATTCTTATAAACCTCATTTAAAACAGATTGGTGTATGCAACAAGTTACTCAACATCTTTCATATTGTTGGCACCAGGGAGAAGAGGTCACTTTTGATTACAACTTTGTACGTGTTGGTGGCGCCGATGCCAAGAAATGTGAATGTGGTGCAAATAAGTGCCGAGGATTCATTGGAGTTGACCCAGATACTCCACAGAATGTTGTGGATATAGATAGTGATGATGGAGAGGACCCAGAGCCCATAATGTTATGTGCAGAAAGCGATGAGGACCTTGATGGTAACGCCGAGAAAGGAAAAGAGGGGGCGGCGAAGAAAGCAAGAATAACAGCAGGTAGTGAGAGCGTGCTCAAGAACAACTGGAAACTCAGAGGAGTCAAACGTAAGTTCTACGTAGGAGGTGCGAAGGATATCGAGAGCCCGAAGAAATCAAGGCGTGTGAAAACAGCAGCAGTTCCTAAATTGGGAAGTCATAGGCTAGCACCGTCGAGGGTTTTTGCTGGCTCTCGCTCTGGCATCCGCAGAACTTACCAAAGTGATGGTAGTATAACGACCAACTTTCACCTTCCTCTTTACTTTTTTGAGTTTTTTTTATAACGTCATTTCTTGCTTCATATTCATGTGAGGACTGTCTTACTTTGCTATTATCTTTGTAAGTATTGTTACTACATGTGTAGGACAAGACTCTGCTGCTTTGTTTTACGTAATTGGTCCAAATTTGAGTTTCTTCTGTACAAGCATTGTAATGTATGTTGCTAATATTTTCCTTGAGCAGACGAGGGTGGATAGTGTCGTAGACACGTCCATGCAAGCCTGTTGGTTAGGTGTGTTTGATCTTAATTCAATGGCTTTGTAATTGTTTTTTTAAATATTTCGGTCTTATGTTGCAGTTGAGGAGAAATTAGGGGAATTAACAAATGAGTCTGGAGGGCTTCGAAAGCAAAGGGTTTGTCACCAATATCCTTACATCAATTTGTCATGCTTGCGTTTGAGATTCATATCTGTGATGTGCTCAATATACCAAGCACATAGAGCTGCTTCAATACAAGTTTCACCGAATCCAAGATACATGCTTGCCCTTGATATGATGGTTACTTGTGTTTGCAGGATACTGCTAAGCAGTACCTAAAACTATTGGTGCTTACAGCAGCTTCTGGCGGCAGTGTAAATGGGGCTGCTGCTTGCAGGTTTGTGGTTCATTTACTGTAGGTGTTGCAGTTATAGTTAATTTTGTCGGTTCTTCAGTTTTAATTTTATGTGCATCAAATTTCGGCGCGTACAATTTCCAATATTCCCTACATTCTTGCAGTGCTCGCGACCTATCTATGCTTTTGGAGGCACTCCTCAAAACTCAAAAGTTGAGTTTGCTTAAGGACATCATGAACAAGAACGGTATGGAATTAATTTGCAGCTATGTTGGCTGTTGTAATCTCACTTTATGTCGCAGCATCAACAGATTCATCCATATGTTGATGCAATTTAATACCGTCCAAAGCGTTTCGTAGCTCTTTTATGCCTGTAGTACCGCATCTTATCTATGAATTGGAGCACAATGAACGATTTTAGATCAATATCTCTGCCTTCATATTACTCAGCACATTTTGGTCCGGGGTTCAGGTTTACAGATGTTCCATAACTTGCTTAAGCAGTTTCGGAAGTCCTTTGAGAAGAGACCAATACTACGCAAGTTGCTTAAGGTTCTAATATTGATCCCGAATCTTCTCTTAAGACTTAGCTTTCTGTTAATGGTTCTTTCAGAATGTGTACCGGTGTTTATATTTAATTGCTTGAATGACGAATGCTCAGGCGTCTGAATCGATACCCTGAATCAAGACCTGATTGCAGAAATTCAATTTGTGGTTTAAGATGGACAGTGCGTAGAAAATCCGACCTTTGTTTGTTTCAGATATTAGAAGTTTCTGATTCTAATGTATTGTTGTTACTCTATTAACAGGTTTTGGATTATCTAGCAAAAAACAGAGTTTTGACTGTGGAGCACATTTTCAGTCCTCCGCGATCAGGCACAGAATGGTAATTTTATCGCCACATTTTCGGACCTGCTATTTCTGTGCAATCACTGGCCTTTCTATCATGCTATCATCTATGTTCTTAACCATGATGGCTTCATCGCCTAGTTGAGATGTTGAACATGGTTTTGATTATAGCATTGTGTGTATTTACAGCTTTTCCGACACGCTCTTCGACCTTTCTAGGCATGATGATATGGAGGTAATTTCAGTTCAACTTAGTCCTTTTCTGTATCACCTTTACTACAATAGTTAAGGAGCTTCACGTGACATTTATGTTGAAGGAAATGTAGATAAACCTCTTTTGCTGTGAAATTTCTTGATCCTCCGTGTTAATGATGCAGGTTCAGAATATGGCTCGTACTTTCAGGAAACTATACGTACCGCCACGGCCGCACAAAACAATCACAAGCACTGAACGACCCCTAGCTAAGCCATCTTTGCAACAGACGCCTGTTACACTTTCCTCCTCCTCAGCAGTAGAGTTTTCTCATGGAGGTTCATCAGCTAACAACTCAGCGGAGCAGCCCTCTACTGTGCTGGGAGGACCAGTGGAAGGAACTTCAGCAAACCCTCCCACAACTAGTAGGCGAAAAAGGCCAAGTCGGTGGGACACTGTCTCAGATACTGAAACAGCTACTACAACTAGTGTGTCTGCAGGGTTTGGGGTTTGCCATGGCGCATCACAACATCATCCGCAAGGCTGCTTGTCAGAGGAGGCTAACCCTAGCTTCACACCCAGGAGCCAACTTCCAGCACCTTCTGCATCGCAACAACCTTCTGCAGTGCAATCCCCGTCAGTTCCTTCTGATCCCTCACAAAGGCCTTCAGTATCTTCGACACCAGCAGGAATACCGGGACGACCTGCAGGACCCTTTCCACCTGTTCAACATCATGGGGGCCATCATATGGTGCAGCCTGGGGTAATACAACACCAAGGATTTCCGCCTGGCCATGTTCCTGTAGGGTTGCCAGGTCATAGGCAAGCTATTCCCTCGGGACCCATGCTCATGGGTTTGCCGAGAGGTCCCATGGGCAATGAAGTCCCTCCAATGTCACAGAGGTCTTATTCTGGAGGTAAGCTCCCGAGATCAGATATGTTATCTGGACCCCACCCTATGCAAGGTGGTCCCTTGCAAGTACCAGCAGCCGGTGTGCATCATACAGCTTTTCCATACCATCTAGGACAACCTAACCAGGCTTCTGCGTCCATGCACGGTGTACCCCCTGTACAATGGCCATCGATGTATGCAATGGGTGGTCCCATGTTTGGCGGGCCTCCGTTGGCACCTCCACCGCCACCTCTCCCACCTTCCGGAATACCTTGGGGACATAATGGCTCAAGATCGATGGAAGGATTTGCAGGTAATGCTTCGAGGTTAAATAAAGAGGCTCCTGAAGCTAGTGGAGGTCAAGCGAAGCGCGGATATCCCGCTTCGCAAAGCTCAAGTACGAAAACTGTAAGTAATGAGCCAACGGGATCCGATACAGCAGGAGAGCCCCCCGTGCCTGGAATATCACCAACGAGTCTCCGGGGTAGTCGAACATCAGAAAGAACCCTAAGTAGTGCCTCAGAGCCGGCACAAGGCTCTCTAAGATCTCACAACGAAAGTAGTGTCACTAGGTTAGAAGCTCCGCCACATATCCAGAGAGATGATTACGGGGCCAGGACGACCGGAAACGACTTCAAGGCGTCAAATTGTTCCCGTAATATGCCAAACAACGTAGGATCAATTCTACAGGCACACTCTCATCCAGATTACATCGAAAGTGTGCATGACAATGGCCAGAGAGTGATGAGTTGGGAAACTCCTGAATGTTCTAGCTTTCACCACCATGTAAGTTCTCGCATTCTGTGCCATCTTTTTCTACTTGGCAATATGGAGAGTGTGTGTGTTGAGACAAGTTAAACCTCTAATCATCTTGTAACTCCGTCGATTATGCAGGTTTCCGGTATGGTTCGTGCTCGAGTCGAAATGAAGCAATTGGTAAGTTGAGATGTTTTTTGGATTCATGATATATTTCATTCAGTTGTTGTTGAAGTCTGACGTTTTTTGCTTGTGTAAGATGACCACCTTATCAATATACATCGTGCTGGTTTTACTTTAGGTACATTACAAGGACTTTGAGAAGTTTTGCAGGAAGCTGACTGAAGTTGTCACTCGTAAAGAAATCAAAAAGTATAGAGAAAACAAAACGCAGGTAACGAAACGATCTGCGTTTTCTTTTCTTAGCTTGAAGTGATTACTGAAAGTTTCCATTGACCAAGATTACAGTTCATTGCTGTTTAAAAAGCATTTGGCAGATAATATGTACGATGTATTTGACTGAATACAGGGAATGGCAAAAGTAATCCTCAGAAGCAAACTAGTGGAGAAGGTGGATGCTTATGTAGACTTGCAAATTGGACTTTACAGCAAATCTAATAAATTGAAGAGTGGCGAAGGGCAGTCCTGAAGGAAGCTACCAGCACCTAGGCCCAGTTCAGCGGCGTTTGTACAGTAGCCCCGAAGAAGTTGCATCTAACTTTTGCGTTGTAGTGTAGACTTATTCTTCGAAATAATGGCAACAAAAATGGGGCACCACTTCATACTTGCGTCCCTTCTTACAGAAATTTACATTGTTGTGGCAACCATTTACCCCAGGTTAATGGAACAATTTTTTTCTTGCAGTCTCAAGAAGTGATGTGTGGTAGCAGTTTTCTGGGATGGACTTGGTTGTGCTGTTCTTTATCCCACTTCACGGTCGGCATGTCTAGGTAACTGGTATTGTAACTCGTAAAACCAAGAGTTCTATACGCTTATTCACGTTGCTCTTGATATTCCTGACCTATGCAGGGTCGACCAATATTTCTCTCGATGCGTACTGCCTTCTTTCTTATTCAAGTCTTGGCTTTCCAACAGGATGAAAGAAATAGATTTCTAGGTAACGCTGAAACTGCGAAGGATACCACAATCGCCAGGAACTTTTGGATTTCAATGTAAACTTTCCAAATTCTCGCCTTGAAAAATGTCCTGTTGCTCTGCCAAGAATGATCCATCGTTACTGTGATCTGCTAGCAGGCCACCACCTTAATGTCAAGCATTACACACTCGGCTTGGTAGTTGCATTCAGAAACTCGAGAGACGGGAGTAAGAAGAGGTGCGAAAACTTGTAAACCAGATCAATTTGCAGCCTCTAATTATTCTCTTTGAATGATTGTCCATTGTCCAATGGTCTCTATTGCTTTCAGTATAGTTGCCTTTGTCAAATTGAGGCGTTCCCATTTTAATATGACGTAGCTCTGGCCCAGACTTAAGACTTCGATCATCTTGGGCTATTTTGTTCTCATTGTTCTAACCTGAAGCAAGTATTGCACCAGTAGCAAATCGGACTTTGTTGAATCTTCTGTTGTTTGTTCACCAGATTCAACTTTCGAATACCGAAAATGCAGTGAACTCCAGTATATAATCGTGCCGGTGTAATGACGAGGAAAAAGCACGCCATTCCAACTGGAGAATACTGTTCTTGATGCGCTTTCGAGATATGACTTTCCCAGTCCCTCGTAAGAAACTGTCCATTTGGGACTGGGACCAAGTAGTGGATTGTAAGAAACTCTGCAGTTTCTTCTCATCATTTGATCAAGCATGAATATTCTTTTATTTCTTTGCCTGAAACCACTTCATTCTAAGTGACACAAGTCCTCTAACGTAGCTTCGTCTTGAACCAGGCTGTGTGAAATATCTATTAAGCCTAAATTACGACAATGATATGGCATATTGTGGACACTCAGTAAGCAAGGAAACTTAAGTTTAAAGACCAAAGGAATTAGGGTGCTGATAATTTATTAGAGCTTAGAATCTGTTAGGTCACCTATAGTCTTAAAAGTAAACTTTCATAATCGTTATACTGGATGGAACATGAGATTTTTTCCAATAATCATAGAGATTATCCCTCCACAGTGTTACAATATTGATGGTTCCATAACAGCATTTTGTATTGGTGTACATGTTTGAGGATGAGGCACGAAATTTAGAATGATGTTCGATTCATTATTTGTTTTAAAGCTTTTGATTCGTTTCGTCATATGAATGAAGCGTGCAGATGAACGCTATGTTATATTAATAGAACAATTTGATCCTGTGTATTTGAATAGCAGTCAACATTCTACAAACTTTCAAATTCATGGTGATTATTAACCAAGTTTCTTGTTTGACCAAACTATACATTTCAAATCATGCGTTAAATTGTTTTTAAAGAATGAAGCTGAATTCAGTTCTTATAATTACTGTACAATCAATTCGATGTTAAAAAATGGGACTATATTTGCTTGAATTCTGTCTTGTTTCAATAGATTTCCGTCATTTATCATTATTGACACATTTTATGAGTTTGAGAATCAACAAATTAAGGACTTTCGTATAATGTACGAGTTCGATAAGTATCAGCCTCACATGTTTTATTCATACATTTTATATGTGTCATTTACAGAACTACGAAAAAGTGCGGATCTGCGTATTCGATTGTTGAGAACGTAAGAATCGTAGTGTGGAACCTATCTGGTTGCAAATCGCAGAACCTCTGACCCACTGCACTCGAAAGACTGCGGATGCTGAGTGAAGGGCTAAATGTTGAATCATTCAAACTCAACCAAAGAGGAAGATAAAACATATATTTGTGGAAAAAATCAACACTTCACATATATCATATTAAAAATTACAGAAATGTGAGACTTATTCTGATAATGCATAGACGAAGGCATTACAGGACTCTTAGCAAATAGCTCTGTAGAAAGAATACCTTAATAAATGAAATTACGACCTAAATTGCCTAAGAGGCGCCCGTCGCTCACATCTCCAGAAAACCATTGCGAATGGGATACCAGGGGCATCACCAGGCTTCACATTTCCGCGTAGTGGCTTTGCACTGTTGCAGTCCACTTGGAACAAATGTCCGAAAACCAACTCACGCACGTGCTCAAAAAAAGGACACGCACTGCAGGTTTCCCCATCCAAAAATTAATAAGCCGATCCTACCTTCATGCTTTACTCACACAGATGTTACTCATCGGTGGTACCTGCGGAAGGACACAAAGCGGATTTTGTAGTCCGCTTTGAATGCAGAAGCTGATGGAGTTCCATGGAGGAAAAAATGATGTTGGTACCCAAGATGAGGACAAGTTCACATTTAATATACGACATCCACTCCCAACATTTGCGTCATTACCCCTAAATGTCTTCAATGGTAGTAGCAGTAACCGTCAGAAATTGGGGACATAGCAGTCCTCCGCTGCATCACTCAACAATAGTAACCTAGAGTCCCGCGGTCTTCTTAAGGTGTCTCTTGAAATCCATGATGTCACCGTTCCACCTGGTAATTGTTTTCTTCTCACATACCCAAATCTCTTTGGCAACCTGGTTAATTAGTCTGAAGTCGTGACTAACAAGGACCAGACCTCCATCCCACTCATTCAGAGCCTCCGCAAGAGAATCAATTGTTTCAATATCCAAATGATTCGTCGGTTCGTCCAGTAAGAGTAGGTGGGGAAGTCTCCACGCTAACCACGCAAAAATCACACGGCTTTTCTGCCCATCAGAAAGATTACCCATTGGCATGACCTGAGCTTTGCCTGTGAGCCCAAAGCGCCCGATTGCAGATCGCATTTTCTCTTCCTCCAAACCGGGATACTCAGACATCATATATTGAAGAGCTGACATCTCAAGGGATAAAGTCTCCGCAAGATGCTGATGATATTGAGCAATGCGAAGATGGTTGTGCCGGCGTACCATACCATCTAGTGGCTCTAGCTCACCAGTCATGAGTTTTAAGAGAGTACTCTTTCCTGCTCCGTTTGGTCCCACAAGGGCAATCCGAGAATCAAGATCCACTCCAAAATCCACCTTTTCGTAGATCAACTGGTCAGGTGTGTAGCCGAACTTTAGGTCAACAAACTGAAGCACAGGTGGCGGCAATTTTCCAACATCTGTGAACCTGAAAGTCAAAACCTTATCCCTGACTACCTTCTCAGCTAGTCCACCTCTTTCCATCTTAGCGAGTGTCTTCTCTTTACTTTGAGCCTGTCGAGCAAGCTTTGCAGAACCGTGTCCGAACCTGGCGATATATTCCTTCATTGCTGAGATCTGCTCTTGTTCCCAGCGATACTGTTTCATCTGATTCTCTTCCAGCTCTGCTCGTGTCTGACAATACTGATCATAATTTCCTGTGTAAAACTTGAGTTGTTTGTTTTGCATGTGAATGATGTTCGTGCACACACCATTCAAAAAATCTTGGGAATGTGATACAACCACCAAAATTCGCTCAAACTTCTTTAAGGTCTCCTCCAACCACACACAAGCCTCCAAATCTGGCAGAGTGAAATACGTTTTATCAGTGCATGAGTAGAATCAAGATAAAATATTCAAATTCCACAAGCAGTCTCCACGATGTGCAAGTTGTCCAACTACAAGAGAAACCATCTAAAAGGTTAATGACGTACCAAGATGATTTGTGGGTTCATCCAGCAAGAGGATCGTTGGGTTCATGAACAAAGCACGAGCCAGTGCTATTCTCATTCTCCAACCTCCGGAAAAGTCCCGCGTTTTCTTATTTTGCATTTTCTTTGTAAATCCGAGACCATGTAAGATTTGCGCTGCTCGCATCTCAGCTGTAGCTGAATCCATGGCCTCTAATCTCTCATAAATGCGCTCCAACGGCTCACCACCACCATCATCCTATATAAAATACAAGGGTCAATACGTAGAACTGTTACGAATATTATTGATAAAAACCAATTCAACGTGGAGACGAAAGTACAACACATCAATGACTAATTTAGACCAAAATATTAAAAGAACTCACTTGTTGGGAAAGCTTTTCAGCCTCCTTTTCCAAGAGTAACCTCTCAGAATCAACGTTCATAACAGCTTGAAGCGACGTCATGTCTGTGGCATCAATCTCTCTAGTCAAGTGGTAAATATCCATGTGCTCTGGAATTGGAACTTCTCGAAGCCCGATTGCAGTAAGCAGCGTCGACTTTCCACAACCATTGAGTCCAAGTAATCCGTACCGTCTGAAAGAGTTGAAACTAGAATCAGTTCTGTATACTAGGAACAATGTATAAACGCAAAAGGTCAAATGATCAGGTTTCCATTTCTACTCCACCCCGTGAATTCTGAGAGCATGTCTTGAAAACGAAACCGAATGCGTACCTTCCATAATTCAATTCCAAAGTTGAGTCTGCAACCAGCTCGTGACCGTGAAACGTTACAGACAAAGATTCGATCTGCATCAACCCATGCAAACATTGCATAAAATGTTAGACCCGGACCCAAACCTAGCGATATTAGATAATACCATAAAGAGAAGCCGTTTCGAACCTACTAACATCCACCAAACCAACAGACTTTATTTGTGGATTAGCCCTCCTCCACAGCGCACAACACAAGAGAATATTCCTCTGAGTTGGTTTGCACTGAGACAGATCTGCAAGCAACAGATGTAAATGTGTGCACTACATTCTCGCAAACGCTGATTAGAAGAAGTAAGAAGTTCAGAAAATGTCAAGCCTTACGCATCATGCAATTCATGGTGAATTAGAATAAGAAGAACCAGTTTCAAGTACATGACGTTGGAAATATCAATACTTACATGAATATCCCTTGACTGGGCGTGCGACGCTAAAATACCCGTACACGTCCGATCCGTGATATTGGCGGCAGCTAATTCCTCCGCCAGGGTATCAGCTGTGGTACCGTTGGACACATCTTTCAACTTTGACTGAGCAACAACAGCCGCAGACTTAGATCCACGCTTCTCGGCTGCAGCAAGCTTCTTGGCCGCGGCCTTCTTCTTGCTTGCGTCTGAGACCATTGTTGCGTGTGCTTAAATGCACACTAAAAAATACTGGATCTGTTCAAAAACAAGAGGTTGTCATGTGACTGTTGTAAACAGCAGGGTACACTTCAATCTAGAACCGCACACACAACTGAAAAACCCCAAGCAAAAGTTTTCCACCGAGAAGAAGAAGCAGAAAAAGGAAAGAGATCAAAATAGAAAACAGAAATTGGAAAATACAAGACAAATCGATCACTACCGCACGATTACAATTACAGACCTTCTCCCCATCTAACACTCACAAATCTACATTATATTCCTATAGATCAGCAAGCGTCGCACTGCCAGCCGAAAACCACACCCTAAGGAACACAAAGCATCTCCAAAATTCACACATGCGAGTCACAAAACCAAACTACCAGAACCAGACCAATTCTTCATTGCAATGATCACACGAACATTCACACCTCAAGAGACTACAACTCTCCGAGGAAGCGAATCAAACCTATTGACCACGCAAACTCGAAAAAACTCAGTGCCGCACAACGCTAAAACATCAACAAATCCGACTACGCATAGCCACAACCACAAACCCCAACCACAAAACACCTAGAACCAAAAATTAAAAATTAAAAAAAAATTAAAAAACAAAACAAAACAAAAAAAAACTCCCACACAAAAACACACAAAACTAAGCACAAAGACAAAGAACAAAAAGAAACAACCCGACGAAAGTAAGAAGTTCAACAACAACAACAACAACGCACAGTGAAGAAGAGTTAGTAATCAAACCTGTGTCCAGTTCGGGAGCCGTGGAATTAGATGCGGAAGAGAAAGGGAGAGTGAAGGAAAGAGGAGCTCGCTGCTGCTGCGGCGGTGGGGGAGTCGCAGCCTTGCTTGCAAATGAGCCGCCTAACGACGCTGCTTGCACCCTTGCAGCGCAGGTGGCTCAGGTTCTCGTCCCCCCGTTGGACGATCGTCGCCTCCCTCTCGTCGAACGAATGACGTCCTAGGGTTTGGGCCCCCCCTTTTGTTGTTGTTGTTGGGGGTGGAGCGTGTCCGTCCTCCGCTAAACTGGGGCCCTGCTTCTCTCACTGGTGCAAAAGATCTTTGACGTCAGCTCCCCAACTTCTTCTGTCTTTTTCCATATTCCTAATAATTGAACTGCACGCCGAAAAAAACCAAAAAAAAACACACAAACGAACGGCCATGGATTCACTTCCTTTATACGACACTGCACCTGCGGTTATGGGCCTATCTCCTACTTCCAAATCCAGGTCCTTTCTTAGTGGCCCGCGGTGACAGGTCTAACGCGAATTGGAACCGGAACCCGCGAACGATGTATGTTACGACACGTGGTGGATGTTAATAGGGTTGGTGATATGGACACCCTAGTTTAATATCTGACGTGGAATGGTCCGTCTCTTTTGGGGCTTCGACACGTGGCTGCGTATTTGACCTGGACCACGACGGTGCTGGAGTTTTAGGGTTTGTGAAATAGTGTGGACCACACTAACGTAGCCCATTCTGTGTCTCTAGCTGAATTTGTTTATCTTAAAATTGTAAA
This sequence comes from Physcomitrium patens, assembly GCF_059467195.1. Taxonomy (NCBI): domain Eukaryota; kingdom Viridiplantae; phylum Streptophyta; class Bryopsida; order Funariales; family Funariaceae; genus Physcomitrium; species Physcomitrium patens. Next base: position 8,535,967 of record NC_143411.1, read on the forward strand.
GTAAAGGTACTGACATGAGAATTTGACGAAGTGAGTTGTTAAGGCACGTGCAGAGGAATATCTACAAAATTTAATCAAAATTGCTCACTCTTACTCAATTCATACACAATTCACAGGGAAATTAATTGACCATTTGCTTTGTTGAACTATCTTTGGTTTTCTCTTCATTGCAGTGTAGTTGTGTTTCCGCTTGTTTTATGCATGATTTGTAGATCTGAAATTTTAATTTTACAAAATGAAGCGTTTTACAGAACACAGATTATTAATATGTTTTTTACGTCAATGATATTTTATTGTAAGAAAAAAAGAAAAAAAGAAAAACTCATAATCCAAAACCCAAAACCAGAACCAAACAAACAAACAAAACAAAAAGAATTCATTTTTCTTGTTGTTTACATAAGTATATATATATATATATATATATATTCCATTAAAAAATTATATATGAATGTTACATTATTATTACAGCACACAGATTCTGTTAATATATTGTCTCTGTTTTCTCACATAACAGTAATAATGATTATATTCTGTGAACTTGAATAAGAATTCAAAAATTCAAAATTTTAATTTTAATTTTCCTAAAAATAATTACAGTGATTAAGATATATTTTTTATTTTTTAAATTCTGAACCATTGACAAACAAATAAACAAACTTGGACTACACATGAATTTTGAGTGCTGAAAACATGTTATTTTAAGATTTTTTTTTATAATGCTATGAAAAAAAATCAAAAGTTTTGGTAATTTAAAATAATTAGAATTGCCAAAAAAAATTCATGACAAAAAATCTTAAGAAGGCTAAAATTTTATTGGCATTGAATAAGCAAACCATGTACAAGTGCTAATGAAATAAAGATAAGACAGAAGGGTGGCATGTTGGTCCACAACAAAGTATTTTTTTCAATAAAAATCTAAAAGTTCAAAGTGTAATTCAAAATCATCTTGCCACAAGATATCAATGCCAGGTCAATAAATGACAAGTAAATCAAAAGCGACAAAAGAAAACATATTATCGGAATTAAAACAAAATTATTGAAAAAACTCAAAATTAAGTTGATTTTTTATTAATTTTAAAAAAAATTTATAAGGATAAGGTATTTATTATTTTTATTTTCTTATATATACTACAATATCTATGTTATAAAAATACTTCTAAGCGAGGATTCAAAAATCATAAGATATCTTCAAAGCCAAAAGACTTTTAATGGAAATATCTAAAAGATTACTTTTAATATTAAAAATTTGTATAACATTACAAAACCTTCTAGATGATTGTGAAAAGCTTTTAAAAACTTACAAAAGACAATGAAAAACTCTAAAGCTATGTAAAATATTTTAAAAAATTATAAAAAATTATAAAAAAATATAAAAAAATATAAAAAAATATAAAATATCTAAAATTTTAGAAGATTTTATTAAATCTTTTAAAGAACTTCAATATAATTAAATTTGTAACATATATTATTATTTCTTTTTTAGATAGAAAATTTGATAAAGGATATTAATAATGCAATCCTATATATAGGTCCTTTTAATGTAGAATAAGGATGCATTTGTCATTTTTCAATTAATAAAAGACACAATTTTTTTTTATTAATAAAAGATTTAAAACATACTAGTAGAAATCAATAAGTTTAAGCTTAGTTTATCAAATTATAATAAATTAAAGTTTATATTTTTTTTCAAAGTGAAGATGTTTAGCTACTTTATAAGATAAAAATATTCCTTAGAGTTCAACATCCCATCTAATGAAAAGTTTATCATGTCTAAGTTTATTAGAGCTTGTCATGTTCAAAGTCTATCAATGAGAAATCCTATTCAATGGAAGATATGATAGGCATAATACAATCAATACCATTAGTAAATAAATCAAGGTGAGAAAAGCAACGACTAGCTAGAGTTTATGCTTTTTAAAATGACTTGTTTAAATTATAATTCAATAACAATCATAATAAAGATTTAATAGCCACAATTATAATTAAGAGCTTGAGCTTGTGTATGAGTTTTTAAATAAATGTATTATCTTACATTGTTTTAAATTGATTTTTGTGAAATTTGATCAAATCCTTAAAATCAACAAATAATGTTTTGACCACATCTATAAGAAAACACAGAAGAATTAAGAATGCATTCTAAAAATTGATCTTACAATTAGATAAAAATAATATAGTTGTAATATTATATAAACTAATAAGATACAAAATAATAATTCTTTGTAAGACAATTGCTTTAATAGAGATTCCAACTTTTTGGCTATTACATTAATGCCACAACACATAGAAAATAAATTACTTGAACTTACAAAGAACTATCTAATGAGACAAATTTCTCTATAATAAATATGCCATGATTAGTTAAAAATCTAATTTAAGATTTTGATGAAAAATAAAGTGAATTTTCAAATCATCCATTAATTTTAAAAACCAATAATATTATCTTTTAATAATAGCAACAGTAGCCTAAAATATATTGAATATTGTTCATATATTATTGAAATAGAATGCAATTATACCAGCAACCAACCACAAGATATTTGATAGAAATGTATTCTAGACATCCAACAAGAATATTCTTTAAATATTTTATTAAGTTATAGAAGGTTCTAAAAGATTTTCAAAACATTCTAGAGAATTCTAAAAAGTTCTAAGAGGATTAAAGAAGTTGCTTAAGAAGCTTTTTAGGATTGCTTCAACTTGAAGTAATATAAAAGCTTGTTGAGATGCTTTCTAAGGTTGATTCATCTTCAAGTAACATAGGAGCTTGTTGAAATTCTTCTTGAGATTGATTTAGCTTCAAGCAATATAAGAACTTCTTAAAAAGCTTCTTAATACCTAATATATATTAAGTCAAAGCTAAAGAGATCTTCATTCTTGACAACACATCTCTTGGAGTTCTAGCTCACTTTTTTTGGTATTGATATTTTAGTCATTTAGTTTAATCCAGTTTTTTTTAGCTTTCTTGTAAAAACTCTTCCGTTAAACTTTTTATTAGGTCTCATGTGTAGTGTATCTGTGATGAGATGTAGTATACAATTTTTATTAAAATATAAAAAATCTCTTAATAATTCAACATGAATCACTTCAAAAGATTATTTAATAATATTCAATATTAATATAATATAGACATTTGGATTTCATATGGCAAATAAAAACTTTCTAATAATGCAATCAATTAATAGTTCTTTTTATGGTTTTTATAAAATCTAAAATATCCATATTAATGATATTAATAGCAACTTATTTTACAACAAAATCAAGTTAATGTACCAAATACTAAATCTAATAAATTATGTTAGATGTTTTTGTTGCTTCAATTCTTATTAAACATTTTAAGATACATCTATGTTTTTTCTACATATAAAAAATAAAAATGAAATAATATTATTCTATTTGTTGGCTATTCATCTTTTTGATATATTATATATTAGTAAATTATTATTCAATATCATGGTGATGTTTCTTAATATAATATGATTTAATTAAAAATATAAAATAATTAAATCATAAAGCAATAGAACATCAAACATTAAAAATAATTAAAAATATCAAATATATATTTATACTATTAAGAATAAATTACAATAATTTTACACAAACAATACAAAATACCTTTGAAGCTTCTTTTCAAGAAAAATATCATGGATACACTATACAAGAGACTAAATAAGAGGTTAAATATAACAATTTCAATAAAAAATAATAATAAAAGTTTAATTAAATCAAATGAGTAGAAGATCAACACTAAGAGAGGTGAGCTAGAGCTCCAAGAGATGTGTTGTTGAGACTAAGGATTCCTTCAACCTTGACACTAATATATACTAGGTATTAAAAAGCTTCTCAAGAAGTTTCTATATTATTTGAAGATGAATCATCCTTAGAAAATTTCTCAAGAAGTTTCTATGTTGCTTAAAGATAAGTAATCTTATGAAGCTTTCCAAAAATCTTCTTTAATCCACTTAAAACTTTCTAAAACTTACTAAAATATTCTAAAAATATTCTAAAATCTTCTGAAAATTATCTATAAATTTTTCTAAAATCTAACAAAATATTTTTAAAATATTCCTAAAATCTTCTTGATAAATATCCATAACATCACCTCTCCTTCTAATTCTAAGTTTCACAAGCAATATCGACTTTATATTTGTTTTTTTTTTATATATACAATATTTTTGCAATAGCTTGATAAAGAAGTCATTTTAAATTAGATTTAGATTTTGAAGATAGAATCAATAAAATTCATGTATCTTTTATGGAAAATTAATTAAATATTCTATTAGTTTCTATATACATTCATTAATATTATAGTTGCACTAATAAATAAAATATTTCAACTTACCTCTTCTTTATTGAAAATCAAGGATCTTTTCTACTTTTATCATATGTGATTATCTATTTCAATAAAAAGTGGTGATAGTTGTATTCTTCTTGAAATAGTTGATTTTGTGGATAGTTCAAATTAATAAGCCACTAGATTGATTTTGTTTTGAATATAAAAAAGTCCCAATCTTTGATAATCTAATTTATCCCAATGTTGATTAGTCTTGATATCTCGTCAAAGAAGCCATATTTTATCTCTAACTTAAAAAGCAAGGAATTATTTTTTTAAATTCGTCTAAAGATACTTTATAAGAATCTTGAGTTGCTTATAAATGAAGCTTCAAAGTTGTTTGGAAGTGTGACAATTGTTTTGCAAGAACTTCAACTTCTAGATTTTCATCTTTTTGTATAGCAAACAAATTAAGCTTTAGATGGTAACCATAATTATAATAAAATGGTATTTATTGAATTAAAGTATGAAAGATATTATAAGCAAATTTTATTATAGATAAATACAAGGTCTAATCATCTTGTTGATAATTGATGGTACATCATAAATATTGCTTTGAAACTTGATCAATTTATTTTATTTGACCATTTATTTGAAGGTGAAAGGTAAAAGAAAGTTTGATATTTATCTTAAATATTTTGAAAAAGGATTTTGAAAACATTGATATAAATTAAGGTCCTTGATCAAAAATAATTTTATCAGAAAGGCCTTGATGTCAATATATATTATTATGAAAAAACCTTGCCATTTCTTGTCTAAAAATTATTTTTTTGTATAGAAAAAAATGTACCATCTTTATAAGTCAATCCACAACAACATAGATAGCATCAAATGAAGGAGATATTGGCACTAGAAGTTCAACATTCAGATTAGAGTAAGACGCCGGCCAACAACTAAGCTGAATTTAAGGTTGATCTTCTATTTGGTAAGTTTAATCTTCTTTAGTTAGTTGTTGAAAGGTGTGTAAAATCTTAAGCAAGATCAATAATATAATTGTTAGATATTGAGGTTTTAAATTGCTTTAGGATTAGGTTAATTTGATTAAGATTTGATCTAGGATTTAAAAATTGATTAAGATTTAGGATTTATTTAGAATTTAGTTAGGATTTAAGTAAAGACTATTAGGATTTTAATTAGGATTAAAGTAATATTTGGTTGGAATTTATTTAAGTTATATTTTGGATTACATTTTAATACTTTATTTGAATTTCTTTAAGATTTTTTCATGCTTCTTTTGTAATTTTTTTAAGGTTTATTTGGATTGATTAAAGCTTGATTAAAATTATTACGATTTAATTGGATTTATTTAAGATTCTATTAGAATTAGAATATTATTATTGCAATACTCCTTCTACCTTCCAAAATCAATTATTCAATACATTCTCAATCAAGGCTTTACGTAATATAATACTATTTTATTTATCCATCAATTTGAGGATGAAAAATTTAAGAAAGCTTTATATCTAAATTTAAAATCTTAAAAAGGATTTTCAAAAATTTTGATACAAATTGAGTCTCTTTTCTAATATAATATCCTTAGGCAATCTATGATAGCAATAAATATTGTCAAAAAAAAACTTAGTCATTTTTTTACATGTCATAGATTTTGTACAACATATGAAATATGCAATCTTAGTAAAATGATCTATTATAACAAATATAATATTATAAAAATCTGAGATTAAAAGATCCATGATAAAATCCATAGAAATAAAAGATCATAATTGTTTCATAATATGTGATGACTAAAGAAGTCCATAATATTGATGATGAGGAATTTTGGATCTTGAACAAATATCACATAGTTGTACAAAGTCTTTGACTACCTTCTACATTTGAAGCCATTAAAAATCTCTAGATATTAGTTCCAAAGTCTTATTATATCCAAAATATGTAGTTATTCAAAAATCATGACGATCTTGAAGAATTCATAATCATACTTTGTCTTTTGAAATGTATTATTTTTTAAAAAATAGAATAGAATATTTTTAAATTTAAATTTAGAAGAATCATAAGACTAAAAAGAATTATTTTTTATATCATGAATGAGCATATTAAAAGATATACTTAATTAAACTTACTTGAAAAAGATTCAATTAATAATCAATGTTGATTTTATTGCTTAAAGGTGAAAACACTTCAATTGTAAGAGAAATATTCTTTATTAATCAAAAGATGCATCTTTTGATTTTAGTGCAAGAAAAAAATATTTAAAAAGGATTTCTGACAAACCTTGTTTTTCAAGACGATAAGTGATTTTAAAATCAAATCTTGATAATTACATGTCTTAATAGATTTGGCAATAATTCAAAACATCTATTGATATGAAGTACTCTAAATTTTTTTGATCTATATACATAATGACTAGATTGAAGGTGCCTTCTAAATAATGATGCCATTTTTTTAATGAATTCATAATTGTAAAAAGCTCTTTATTGTAGATCCCATAATTAATCTTGGTTGCTAAAAATTTCTTAGAATAAAAAGCTATTAGATAGAGCTTGTCATTTGCTTCCATTTGTGATAAAATGGCATTTATATCAAAGTCTAATGTCTTTGTTTTTATAAAAAATGGTTTGGAGAAGCCTATGCCATACAAAATTAGTACAAAAATAAATACTATTTTTAAGGCTTCAAAAGATAATTTAGCTTCTTTGTTCCACTCAAGTTTATCTTTATATATCAAATGTATAAAAAGAGCCACAATTTGAAAAAAAATCTTAATGAAGATCATGTAATAATTAAAAAATCTTAAAAAACATTACACATCTTTGACTATTTTTGAGATCTTCCAATCCATGACAGTTTGGACTTTCTTAAGATCCATCATAAGACCATTGTTTGAAATGATGTATCTTAAAAAGTCAACTTGGATATTTTAAAATACACAATTTTTCATCTTGGTATATAATCTTATATTTTTTAGTTTTTGTAACATACAACAAATATGAACTTCATGCTTTTTTGTGTTTTAAAAATAAATTAAGATGATGTCTAAATAACAAATGATAAAATTATGATAAAATTCAAAAAAGATTTTTTTTCAAAAATATCTTGATAATCTTAGTATTGGCTGGGAATGCCACTTAAAATCTTTTCTCTATCAACAATAGGTGTAGTGTATATAGTAAAAGTTGACCCTTGTTTTGCAATATACATAAAAGTTTTTGCACTTATCAATAATGGTTTGGATTTTTACTTGCATAATAGAATCTTAGGCTATACTATAGAAAAAATCCAGGTTGCAAGAAATTGATTCTATTTAAAAGTTATACCCTTTTAAGCTCAATAATCTTAAAATAATTAGATTAAAAAGAGATCTAATTATATTAAATATTATTAAACTATTATGACAACTAATTGCTACTTCTAAAGGAATAATTTTATATGTAACATCTTTAGAAAATAAAAAAATGACATTTATTATTTCTACATATAGAAGTTTGGTTTTTTTAACTAAAGATATATCTTATTTTTTCACAAAGTCTTTGTTTATAAAATAGGTTGAGGCTCTTGAATCTAACAAAGCTAAGACTTTGTGATTTTTTGGTCTTAAATAAACTTCTATTATAAAACAAGGTGAGAGATCTAAGGAAAGAATATGATGTTTACTAGAAATTATGTAAGATTTCAACCGCATGATCCATATTATAGCTAGAGCAATTCGTTGTTTGATACATTGTTGTAGTCAGGAAATCCGAATTGCCACAATTTTTGAATTAAGTATAGTTTAAATTGGTTCAAACACAAGGGAAAGAACTGTCGCATGAGTTAATTGTTAAGGTCACCATTAATTGAATATAATCATTCGATATTCAATAAGTTAATTCCCAATCACTGAATTGTATAATATTAATTCTTCAGTACCATGTCTAATTTAATAACTTCAATTACAACATTCTCAATTTCTTATCAATTCTCTGTAATTCTAACTTCATTTATATTTTCCAACTCAATGGTCATTCAATCATTTTCAAACTATCATCTCTCAATCTATAACACTATTTCATGTGCAATGTATAGAACCAATTCTGGTCCAATACAGCATTCACTGTAACACTATGATCAACACACAATTCTCATAAACTTCTCTTTATAAACACAACGAAACATCAAAATACAAAAGGAAAGAAATAGAAAAAATAGAGGTAGCATCCAAGCATACCCCGGCTCTAAGACTCACAAGTCTGGCCCTAAGCTAATCAATCTTTCTCCTACTATACCCTTTTTTAGATTCCAACCGGTTTTTGTCAGTTAACTGTATCTTGGAACCTTTCACATGACTATTGGTTTCCTGATTTCATCAATACCGGTTCTAGTCTACTAAAGTCAAAATTTTAGCACTAACTAATTTATCCGTTCTACATAGCCCCACTCCTAACTGTGCCACGTCCTCACAAACATCCAATTCTAGAACCAATTCTCCTAATATTATTGGTTGTCAGTATTGGTTGGCTCCGATAATTCATCCAATAAGATCGTTTCAACTGGTGCTTGCGCCTGAAAATTGGATTCTTCGATTTCTTCTTCTTCTTCTTCTTCTTCTTCTTCTTCTTCTTCTTCTTCTTCTTCTTCTTCTTCTGCCTTTTCCAATTGCTCAGTTAAGTCTTCATTGGTAAATCCCAATACTCGCACTTGCTCTTCCAACCTTGCAATATACTTCTGATGGTCATCAAGCTTGGTCTTCAATCCTGCAACTTCTTCAGAATTGGAAGTACTCACCGGTTGTCTTGTTAAATCCAATTCTGCTTCCAAATTTCCAATGCGATCCCGTATTGTAGCAACTTCTAACAATGTCTGTTGATGGTCTTTCTCCAATTTTGCACATTTTTCTAGGGATTCCTGCAATTGTGTCCTTGTTAGATCTCGTTCCCGCTTCAAAAGATCTTCTGCAGCTTGATGAAGCATTCTATCCATCCGCCAATCCTTGTCCATTTTGTTTAACCTAACCTCCAATTCTGTATACTTCGTCACTTTCTCAGCCAACTTCTCTTCCAATTCTGCAATTGTCTTCTGTTGAGTTGCAACCAATTTCTTCTGATTCTCCAAATCTTTACTCAGCTCATCACTATCTTGTAATTCGTGCACCATTCTATGCAAGCTGTTGAATTGGGGTAAGAGTGTCTCCACTTGATATAACATCATCTCTTTAGCACTTCTCCATTTATCACCAGAACTGTGTTGACCCTCGAATTAGGTAGATGTCTCTCCAGTCAACCAGTTTGATAAAACCAAAGCTAAAGATGGTTCTGGTCTTTGATCCAATTTTTCCTTGCCCTTAGAACTGGTACCCACCGCGATTGATGGCTGATTGGTTTGCTCCTGCTGATTTTGCACTATCTGCTCAGGTGACTTGGCTCGCTCAATCTCCTTCTGTCTTTCTTCAAGGGTGACTACCTTCCTTGACTTCTTCAACCTCTCCTCCTCTTGTTCTTGTAGAGGGAGTTTCAACTGATACTTCACTACCTCAGAGATCTAATTGGAACAAAGTAATGTAGTAACCTTCCTTAACGTCCTCTTGTATGATAAATCGTTATGCATACGTTGAGCTACAAACTCTGCCCAATTAAACTTCATACCATCCATTGAAGCTACTGTTGCGAACAACAAGTTCTTGGCAATATATGTTGTATGTCTATTTAACGCCATTCTCTTCTGAACAAATCGTAACCACTCTCCCACTTCTGGTTTAAGAACGTCCAGGACCTTCCAACCCTGGCCCTTCAAAAACGCGTCGGCCTTCGAACAAAAATATAGCTCCGGATTGAACTCCACCGTCACCTCCGATCCTACGGCCAGTTCTCCAATTGGCAAATACAAAACTTTGTGTAGAATGGGCGCCTCCAATCCCACAATACAATTATGCACCACACTCGAACCATCTGATGGGTCATAATGTCGCACAAATTCTTCTACAATAGACGGATCTAATGGCGGTAAAACTCTTGAATATCGCAAGAAACCATAAACGTCCGCCTCCTTGAAATCTTTCTCGAATTTCCTCTGCCACAGCAAGTCAATCTGGCAATTCTCCATATTTGTGAACGTTACCAGCTCCAATTCTGGTAACTCATTCCTAAACCTCACATTCCTTGACCTATCATCCCTCTCTTTTGTTCGCTTAAGACGTCTCACCATTGTAAAACCCTAATAACAAAACCTCTCATCCTAACAGAAAAACACATCTTTCGGTATTTTCTCACGAAATACTTTTCAACTGAACAATCTTACTCTTGTCTTAAACACTCAATACTCTGGATGTACTCAATTGCTCGGCTACAATTGCAAGAATGGAGGTACTGATTCAGAAGTGCCCCTCTCCTATCAGTTGCAATAGGTTACATCAAAATTACGGCGTATTTAACAAGTCTCCCCTCCTCATCATTAAACATACCCGTCCTCGGGTTAAGAGGAAATAATAATGAATTTGGACTGATTAGACAATTACATTTGATATAACTTTAACCGATAACCATTAATACGTGTAGGCAATTTAATGCCAGAAAAATCTTCCAATTGTACTGATCCATTAGGATAACAGTCAATAACTTTGTAAGGTCCACGCCATCGTACTTGAAATTTTCCTGGAAAATTCTGAAACCGGCTATCATACAGCAAAACCAAATCATTGGGTTTAATAGTTTTCAATTGTAATTTGCTATCGTAATAACTTTTCCGTCGTTTTTGAATGGCTTCCATAACCATCAAAGCGTGAGCTCGATTCTCATCCAATTTCTCCAATTCAGATAACCTAAATTGAAGCGACGCTATATCACCTAAGCGTTCATCCACTGCAATCCGTAAACTGGGTACTTCCAATTCAATTGGTAAAATAGCCTCTTGCCCATACACCAATTGGAAAGGTGTAGAATTGGTCGTAACCTTATAAGCAGTACGATAAGCCCATAAAGCCACAAACAATTTTGTGTTCCAATCGGTGCCAGCACCCGAAATTGTCTTGGTTAATATTTTACATAATATTCCATTAGTCTTTTCAGTTTGACCATTCGCCCGAGGGTGATAAGGAGAAGTTTTACGATGCTTAATCTCGTACTTATTTGTTAACGCAGCGATAGTGTTATTAATAAAATGAGTTCCACGGTCACTGACCAATTCCTTAGGGCATCCAAACCGGGTAATAATATTTTCATACAGAAAATTAGCTACAGTGGCAGAACTATCAGTTCGAGTAGCAACAGCCTCAGCCCATTTTGTAACATAATCCGTAGCGACCAATATATATCGCTTTTGTCTATTGCAAGAAGCCGGTGCAATTGGTCCCACAAAGTCAATACCCCATTTTTCAAAAGGTGTTTGAGCTAGAATGGATACTAGTGGCATTGCAGACGTAACAGTTGGTCTACCAATTCGCTGACATGGGTCACAACGCCGGACATATTGATGAGCATCCGCAAACATTGTAAGCCACCAATAACCAGCCAATAAGGCCTTTCGGGCCGTAGCATCTCCAGCAAAATGACCACCACAACTATCCATGTGACACCCTTCTAAAATTAAGTCAACTTCACTTTGATATATACACCATCGTAAGACATCATCTTTGCCCTTTTTATACAGTACATTTCCAATCATTGTGTAAGGAGTGCTCTTATAAAGCAATTGCTTCTTCATTGTCTCCGTAAAAGTTATAGGAAATGTTTGTGATGTTAAATATTGAATTAAATCGGCATACTCTTTCGAAATTATATCAACAGCAAACAAATTAGCATCAGGTAGGGAATCTGGAACGGGGTCATCTCCCATCTCCTTAGTTAATCGTAACAAATGATCGGCATTGGCATGAGATTTATCAGGTCTGATAATAACTATAAAATTAAATTCTTGTAGTAATAATACCCAACGAGCAATTCGTCCACTTAATTGAGGTTTATTAATCATATATTTTAAAGCATCATGATCTACGTGGAACACAAAAGAATATCCCAATAGATAATGCCGAAATTTTTGAACTGAATAAACCATTCCCAAAGCTTCTCGCTCAGTGGTGGTATAATTACGTTCAGCAGCAACCAATTGCCAACTTGCATAATAAATTGGATGATCACAATTCTTTTCATCTTTTTGACTTAAGACCGCACCAATTGCAACATTGGATGCATCCACATATACATGAAAAACTTTAGTCCAGCAAGGAGAGACCAATATTGGAGCGGATACCAATCTGCATTTTAAGTCCTCGAAAGCAACGGTACACTCACGTGTCCAAATAGGACTCATCCCAGTGGATGTTGGCTTCTTTAAAAGATTAGTTAAGGGTTGGCAAATTACTGCAAATGATTGGATAAACCTTCGATAATAACTAACATGTCCCACAAAACCTTGCACACCAGCAACTGTATCGGGTCTAAGTAAATTGGCTATTTTTTTCACTTTATCTAGATCAGTAGCAATTCCTTTTTTGGAAACAATAAGCCCCAATAGTTTCCCTGAAGGAACACCAAACGTACATTTTTTGGAATTCAAAGATATACCGAAGTGATCACATTGATCCAAACAATTGCCTAGCCATTTCAAGTAGTCACAACGTTTACTAAATGTGCAGAAATCATCCAGGAAAATTTCCATGGAACTACGTAAATATTTATGAAAAGCCTGAGTCATAACACGTTGAAATGTAGTTGGAGCATTACATAGCCCAAATGGCATAACTGTATACGTGTAGGTACCCCAGTCAGTTGTAAACGTGGTCTTTAATTAGTCATCTTTAGCAATTTTTACTTGATTATACCCTGAAAATCCATCTAAAAAGGAATAACACTCATGTCCAGCGACTGCATCCAATATACTGTCCGTAAAGGGTAATGGAAAATAATCTTTCTTAGTAACAGCATTCAATTTGCGATAATCTTGGCAAATGCGGATTTTCCCATTCTTTTTAGGTACCATTACAATTGGAGAAACCCACTCACTATATGGAACTTCGTAAATAAATCCAACTCGTAATAATTTATCCAATTCTTCTTTTACTAACAGCGAATACTTCGGATTCAGCCGATGTTGTCTTTGGTGAATTGGTCTTGCAGTTTCTTCTAACATAATTCTATGTTTTGCAATTTCCGCTGGTATCCCTCGTAAATCGTTGTAAGTCCAAGCAAATGCAGGTTCATGCTTATGGAAAAAATTGATCCAATCTTGAAGCTCTCGTCCTTGTATACCATCATAAACTTGAATGGGTTGACTCTGGGTCTCTAATCCCAGATTAATCTCTTGACAAACTGGTTCTACCAATTTCGGTGCTTCCAGTTGTTCATCCGGTTCTGAACCCGTTACCAATTCTGATGAATTGGCACCATCCATTTCTGGCTCCATCGCACTAATATGGTTGACTACGTAATTGTTCATCCATCTTGCAATGGCATGGTCAGAATTGTCAGTATCTTCTTGGTGAATTAAGTACTCTCCTGGTCCACCACATTGATAAATAACTCCTGTATGTTTTGTATGAGATTGAATTTGTTCATATTGTTCGTTTCCATGAAATGGATCCTCATCGTCGCTTGATTCACTATGTCCTTCTGAAGTAAATTCCGTGCAGGGTACTTGTGATTCGCCATGATAGGAAACTGGATATATTTACAAAACAATTTTATTGCACTTTTTCCCAATCGTCAAGGTCCCCCGTCCCCAATCATTACGAGCCTTCACATGAAATAACCAAGGTCTATCCAATAGAATTGGGTATGATAACGTAGAACTCTTCAATTGAAAGACTACATAGTCGATCTTGTATGCAATTCCTGCAATAATTATCTCCACATCTACCAGAACTCCCATCGGATGGACTTTACTATGATCCGCCATACGTAGTAATAAAGTAGTAGGCAATAACCTAGTCAAACCCAATTTCTCCATGGTATCCTCTGTCATCAGATTGACGCTAGAACCACCGTCTACTTAGACGCCTGAGATTAAAACTCCGTCAATAGTAACATCAATTGTAGGTGCTCCAGGATCCGGATTTAAACTCACCTCATGAATCTCTTTGTCTCGATGTCTTCGTCGTATCAATGAAGAAGTTAGAGTAGAACGATACTCTGGTGCTATAGCCAATAATTGTTTCATGGTAATAGTTGGTTGGATTTCATCAAGATCATTTACTATATCATATGGAGTTAAATCAGTAGTAATGCCAAATGCTTTCTTCCGTCGAGTCTTTGGAAACTTCAATCCCTTAGAAATTGGCATACTCTGAATTGGATTGGATATCAGAACCTTATTGGATTGCGAAACAGAATTAGGTGGTTCGATTGGTGCAGATATTGGAATACGCGATAACGTTGGTACTGTTTCTATTGGAATTGATTGTACTGGACATTGAGAATTGACTCCTCCTGGTGCAATCGGAGTCGAATTGAATGAATCGGTAGGAACCAATACTGGTCGCAATTGGTTCGCTTGTTTTACGAATATAGTCGCCTTCTTTTGAATTGGTTCAGGTTGTTCTTCAATAATTTTATCCTTTTTAAGAATTGATTGAAGGTTCCGTTGACCTCGAGTTTGTACTGCTTGGACCACTTCAATATGATTAACTGGAGAGTCTTGAAGAACTGGATTGGTATCCTCTTGGGAACTTTGAATTTGAACCTGCTGATTGCGATTATTAAAATTAAAAGGTGCGTTACATTGGGCTGTTGTATGTCCCAATTGTTTACAATTTCCACAAATTGGTGCATATTCTTCCAAAGCACTAGAGTTAGAACATTCATTCGCATAGTGCCCATACTGGCGACATTGAAAACAACGAACTGGTTTTCGTCCTATCCCACTGGGTATATTGGAAGTTTCAATTGGGATGTAACGACTTGGTATGTTCCAAGTAGCCTGAGTAAATGATCCTGGTTGATCCGTTTGTAAGGAAGGCTCGGGCATAAACCCGTTATTTCCTTGATAATTTCGTTGATTTGGGTGGAACTTCTGAGAATTAGGTCCAAAATTTTGGTTATTAGAATAATTATGGTTTTGATTATTAAATCGATTACCATTCCATCCATTACCGTTGCTCCCTTGAATTTGATTTACATCCCATGACATTGGTGGTGACATGGTATTATTAAAATGTGGATTTGACAAATACCAATAGTTATTAGTCGGATGCTTCCCCCCACAATTCATACATTGAATTTTCATGTTTCCTGGTGAAGGACAATCTTGAACCATATGACCTTGTCCCTTACAATTGGTACACCATACATTGGCTCGGAAATTGGTCTGTTTTGGTCGTTTCTCTTTTTCTTTGGCCATATTTACTGCCAACTCTTCCATTTTCTTGGTTAAATTCAATAACAGCGTTTTGTTGGTTTCTTTCGAACCTGGTAACATAGGTAATTCCTGCGTATTAACGCCAGGCGATTGATACGATGCAAATTGAGGGTAAGTGCTCGCCATCGGAGATGGTACAGCTTGTAATGGAACTGGGTTAAGTACCCCTTGGATTGGTACGGTAGAATGGGTCACAGGTGCCATTGCTCCAGTAATACTATTGGCTAAATTACTCCAATTTGGAAACTTAGAAGATCCTTGAGTAGGAATTAGTATCGGGTTTGAATTTAGGATTCGGT